>NC_141031.1:1085000-1132500 GCF_052040795.2 Danio rerio
TTCTTCTGTTGAACAAAAAAAAAAATATTTTAAAGAAAACCTGTAACCACTGACTTCCGTTTGTTTTTCCTATTATGGAAGTCTATGGTTACCAGCTTTCAGCTTTCTTCAAAGTATCTTCGTTTGTGTTTCTGTTGTGTTTATTAGAAAAAAAGAAACTCGTAAAAATTTGGAAACACTTGACAGAGACTAAATAGACAGTAAATTTTCATTTCTGGGTGAACTGTCCTTTTCATGCATGTGTAAATAGGGAGCATTCAGATAGTTATTAATAAACAGGTTATTATTGTTTTGCATATTTAAATTTAAATTTTTATTTTGATACCATTTTCTGTTAAATTTGATCATCATTTTCTCACATATTGCAAAAATGTTTCATGTTCTTTCTTCTGTTAACCACAAACAATATTCTGCAAAAAACCGGTAACCATTGACTTCCATTAGTTTTTCCTACTATGGAAGTCAATGGTTACCAGCTTTTAGCTTTCTTCAAAATATCTTTGTTTGTGTTTCTTTTGTGTTTATTAGAAAAAAGAAACTCATAAAGGTTTGGAAACACTTGATAGAGAGTAAATAGACAGTAAATTTTCATTTCTGGGTGAACTGCCCCTTTACATTTCAGTGTGTATCTGGAGCATTTGATAAATAAACATGCCATTATTGTTTTGCAGTTTTTAATTTAGTTTTTGGTTTTGTTTTGATGCTATTTTTACATTTTCTGTTAAGAGGATAGAAAATTCTGTCATCATATTATGCCATTATTGTTTTATTTTCTACTGTTGAACAAAAAATATTTCAAAGAAAACTGGTAACCATTGACTTCTGTTTGTTTTTCCTACTATGGAAGTCAATGGTTACCGGTTTTCAACTTTACTTAAAACATCTTCTTTTGTGTTTATTGGAAGGAAACTCTGAAATGTTTAGAAACACTTGATAGAGAGTAAATAAATTGTAAATTTCATTTTTGAGTGAACTGTCCCTTTAATTTTGTTTAAATTTGGAGCATTTAATAAACATGTAGTTATTGTTTTGCATTTGTTTTTCATTATTTTCTGGTTTTGTTTTGATGCTATTTTTACATTTTCTGCAAAAAGGATGGAAAATTCTGTCATCATATCATGTCATTATTGTTTGATTTTCTTTCTTTTTTTAAACACACAAAAAATATATATATTGAATAAAATTAAAAGCTTAAAAACTGGTAACCATTGACTTTCATAGTTAAAAAAACAAATAGAAGTCAATGGTTACTGTTTTTTCAGCTTTCTTCACAATATCTTCTTTTGAGTTTACTAGAAGAAAGACTACTCAAAATATTTGTTGCTGCTTGTTTAAACTACTTATTTATATTGAGCTGAATCAACACAATTCTTGAGGGTTTTTGTTGGATAACTTAGTTGTTTTATGTTCAATCAGCTTAAGTTTGTAGAAACAATTAAGTTAATTTATTCGATTTGTGTTGAGACAACATAAAGAAATTGTGCTGATTCCTGTATTTTTTTACAGTGAAACTTGATGCTCTTTCTTCTGTTGAACACAACAAATACTATGAAGCAAAACGGTAACCACTTACTTCCATTTGTTTTTCCTACTATGGAAGTCAATGGTTACCGGTTTTCAGCATTCTTCAAATTATCCTCTTTCGAGTTTATTAGAAGAAAGAAACTTGATTTTCGTTCCTCCGTTGAACACACAAACTATTTTAAAGAAAACCTGTAACCATTGACTTCCATTTGTTTATCCTACTATGGAAGTCAATGGGTACCAGCTTTCAGCATTCTTCAAAATATATATACATTTTTTGGAGTTTATTAAAAGAAAGAAACTCCTAAAGGTTTGGAACTACTTGAAAAAGAGAGTAAATAGACAGTAAATTTTCATTTCTGGGTGAACTGCCCCTTTCATTTTAGTATTAAGCATTTAATAAACATGTTATTATTGTTTTGCATTTTTTAAATGAGTTTTTTTATTTTTTATAATTTATATTATTTTTACTTTTTCTGTTAAAATGATGGAAAATTCTGTCATAATTTCATGTCATTACTTATTGGTTTTCTTTCTATGGTAAACACAAAAATATTTTTGAAGAACACCAGTAACCATTGACTTTCATTTGTTTTTCCTATTATGGAAGTCAATGGTTACCAGTTTTCAGCTTTCTTCAAGATAACTTATTTTGTATTTATTAGATGAAAGAAAGTCAGAAACATTTGAGAGAGAGTAAATAGACAGTACATTTTAATTTCTGGGTGAACTGTCCATTTAATTTCTGTGTAAATATGGAGCATTCAGAGATTTATTATTAGACATGTTATTATTGTTTTGCATATTTAAACTAGTTTTTATTTTCATACTATTATCTGTTAAATTCAGTCATTATTTTCTCACATGTTCCACATCTGTTAGATGTTATTTCTTTTGCTGAACACAAAAATATTTGGAAAAAACCTGGTAACCTTTGAGTTTCATTTGTTTTTCCTATTATGTAAGTCAATGGTTACCGGTTTTTCAGCTTTCTGCAAAATATCTTCTTTTGTGTTTATTAGATGAAAGAAACTCAGAAAGGCTTGGAAAGGTTATTTAAGTAAACGGTTCAGTAGTTTCATATATAGTCTTAGTCTTAGTTTACTAAAATAAGCTTGCTGCAAACACACACGTTCATTACTGTATGCTAATTACACAGCGCTATACCTCTGATTCCTTCAGTTTGCTGAACTCAGGCGTCACGTAGAATAAAATGCCCTCTTTGGCCCCCGGCAGCGTCACTCCACGGATGAACAGGATAAACAGCATGAAATAGGGGTACGTGGCGGAGAAATAAACCACCTGAAACAAACATTAACAGCCTTGAGAAACACACACACACTTACTCAAACACACACACACACACACACACTCACAGGTTTGCTTTGATATCATGAGATAGTGATTTTATCTCAAGAAATGGAAGCTCATCGAAGCGTGACGAGTTTCCATTATTCTCTTCAGTCTCATCGGTTCTGGTCTTGCTTGACTCGGGGGACAATTTAAAAAAAATGTGTCGTTTCTATGCTAATATATTCATAGCTAATATATTTAATACTGACTTTTTTCTTATGTGTAATAATACACTGAAAAAAATGATTCATTGGATTTACTAAATGTTTTTTAAGGTAAGTAGTTGCAATAATTTCATATGAGCTGACTTTAAACAAACAAACCAACGAAGTAGAACGCTACCAAATTTAATTCGTTAAATTCAGCCCATATAAATTGTTCGCAACCACTTTCCTTCAAATAAATCCAGCGAACCATATATTTTCATAGCGTGTATTTATGCAGTTATTTATTCATTTATTTTCCTTTAGCTTACTCCCTTATATATCAGGGGTTGCCACAGCGGAATGAACTGCCAACCATTCCAGCATATGTTTTACATAGCAGATGCCCTTACAGCTGCAACCCAGTACTGGAAAACACCCATACATAGTCACTCTTACACACACACACACCAATTCTTACACTACAGCCAATTTAGTTAGTCACATCATGTGTTTGGACTGTTGGGGATATATAAATATATATTTGTTCATATAGAAAATCATTTGCCCCTCTTGATAAATATGAGTAATATTGTTGGTGGAAATAAATCCGCATTGTTTAACTTTTTAATCATTCATTGAAAAAAAAATCACAAAACTAACATTTAGTTGAAATAAAACAAATAAAAACCATTAAGAAATCCTTATCAATTTTCATTTTTTTCTCTAATTTAAAGCTTTTGTGAGCTCGGGTTTCTCAGAAAACTCAGAAGTGACCAATCTTCCTTGCAAAAAAAACTTTTCTTCCTTTGATTTTTATTGTGTTTGTAGTCTAATTATCAAAAATAAATTATAAAAATGTATATATATTGTTTTGTTTTCAGAAAAAAAACACATCAAAATTTGTAACAAATTTGGTAGGTGAAATAATCTAAAATCGCTTTACCCACTGGCAGGTTATTTATCTTATTTTAATGAAAATCTTGCTTAATTTTGACTGTTTTTTTTTTCTTTTCTGAAAACATGAGACATGTTTTTACCAAATTATTTTGAATGTTTTACTGTAATATTCATCTTGATTTAATCTGAATGCATTTACTCTAGAAAACTGTTGTTTTATTGTTCATAAAAAATGTTAAATAATTTTTTTTGTCTCGTTTCTAGTCCAAATATCTAAAAATTCTTAAACCAAAAAGCATTTTATAGACCAGCAAAAAATATAGTCTTTTTTCAGAAATAATGATCAAAATTAAGTGAGTTTCACCTCAAAACAAGCAAAATAATCTAAAAATAAGTTTATTTGGATGACAATTTTGCTTATTATAAAAATATTGACTCAGTTTTCTTTTAAAAAAAAAAAGATTTTTTTTTATTTGTGTATAAAATGCATTTTGATTGAAGGATAAAGACTAGAAACAAGACTAAACCTCTAAGTAAGAAAATATTTTTATTAAATTATTTATTTTTGCATTTATATGTTCATTTAATGTATTAAAAGCAACTGCTCAAGTGTTTATTGATGATTAGAGTTGTCCTTTGGGAGTGGTGTTGTGTGCAGAAGCCTTGATGCTCATCCCCAATCCTCAACTGTACGCCTAAATCCCAAAATAGCATTTGCAAAAGGACATTCGTAGGACTTTTCTTTTCATAAGAAAAGTCAAAATTAAATAATAATAATAATAATAATAATAATAATAATAATAATAATTAATCTGGCATTGTGGTAATTGAAATAATCTAAAAAAAATCTTATTTTGCATACACCACTGGCATTTTTTGACTGTTTTTTTTGTCCTTTTCTGAAAACAAGACACATATTTTTGCTTAATTATTTTGACTTTATAACTACAAAATGCATCTTGATTTAATTTGAATGCATTTTTAGACATTTACACTACAAAAAAGGCTAAATAATTAAGAAAAGCACTTAATTTGCAGTGTTTATTTACTGCATTAAAAGCAAGAGCTTAAGTGTTTATTGCTGATAAAAATGAATAAAAATTATTTTAAAAAAGGTTTCTGTCTTGTTTCTAGTCCTTATACCTCACAATTCCTAAATCAAGAAGCATTTTCTAGACAAGTAAAAAATACAGTCTTGTTTTCAGAAATAATGAGTCAAAATCAAGTGAATTTCTTCTTTAAACAAACAAAACAATCTAAAAAGAGGTTTATTTGGAAGATTTCTTTACTTGTCTATAAAATGCATCTTGACTGAAGGATAAAGGATAGAAACAAGACTAAACCTCTAAGACAATCATTTATTTATTTATTTATTTGTTTGTTTATTTGTTTATTTGTTTGTTTATTTATTTTGTATGTATATGTTTATTTAATGTATTAAAAGCAAGTGTTTATTGTTGTCCTTTGGGAGTGGTGTTTGGTGCAGAAGCCTTGATGCTCATCCCCAGTCCACGACTGCAGGCCTAAATCTGAAAATTGGGGACATTTGTACCTTATTCATGAACAGAAATTAAACAAAATTAAAAAGTAATAATTAAATAAATATTAATAATAATTAGCCAGTGTGTCAAGTAAAAAAACAGGCTCATTTTGCTAAATTTTGAGGATTTTTTTTCCTTTTTCTGAGAACGACACATTTATTTTTACTAAATCATTTTGACTTTTTGATCTTGATTTAATCTGAATGCATTTTTAGATATTTACATTATCAAAAAAAAATGCAGTATGAATAATAAAGCAGTGTCTACTTAATGCATTAAAAGCAAGTGCTTATTTGTTTATTACTGATTAGAATTTTTATTTGGGCAGGGTGATTTTCATTTCCATTTGAAGCCTCGACTGTAGGCCTTAATCTGAAACTGCTTTGGCACAAGCACTTCCATACCTTTCCAGTCCATCCTACGCCCTTCCAGATGCAAAAATAGACCAGGACCCAGGCGATGGCCAGTGTTATAGCTAACGGCAGTCTGATCTCTCCCGGCTTCTCCAGGCCGTCCGTCAGCTGATGCATGTTACGTCTAGACAAGAGGAGCAGAATAAACAGCATTAGAGCATGCAGAATTAATTAATATCCGCCAGCACATAAATGCTCTGCAATAGAGCCGGGCTAATTGTAGATGCAAAACATTCAGCCGGGCATGTTTGCCAGAAAAAATGGGACAATAGCGGCATTTCTGAGCGACAACAGTGGCTCTTTTACACAGCCCGGCACAAAAGAGGAGTGTGTGCGTGTCGCTGGAATACCAAACTGCAGAGTTTTTCACAGAAATCGGCTCTTACTCCCAGAACTCCACCACGGCGCTGGTCATGTTCCCGATGTTCGCCATGCTGTAGTTGGAGAAGCATTTGTCCGTATTCCAAGGGTTGTCGCAAGATTTCCAGGGGAGATCCTGAAAACATGTTAGAGAGCATCTGAATGTGCAGTTCAGGGGGTTTCAGATGTTTGTTCAAACTTGTTTTTTAAAATGAGCTGGATCAACACAATTCTTGGGTGTTTTTGCAGGACAACTTAAATGTTTTTATGCTTAATCCACTTAAATTTGTAAGAACTATTAAGTTAGCTTAATCAATTTGTGTCTGGACAACATTGTGAGGAAGCCAGCATTTTTTGCACAGTGTAGCTCAAGTGTGAAGCGTGTACTTACTGTGGTGAATGAGTTATACAGATAGTAAATCGCCCATGCAATGATGACAATGTAGTAAATGTTAAGCCAGAACGACAGGACTGCTGCAGCCAGGCCAACACCTACGGAGATATGTGCGCTACAATCACTGCACAGTTCATCGCATTTTGTGTGTGTGTTTGTGTGTGTGTGTGCATGTGTGTTTGGCATGAGTGACATTTACAAGCTTCAGTGCAGGCTGTGTTCAGCGCGCTATTTATAATTTGAATGCGCGAGACTTCCGGTGTCATCTTTTTATGAATCGTCATATTTCTGTCACATCATTAAATTGTTATTTCATATCATCTTGTGCTCGTTAACACAGCGTTAATATTTGTTATGATCTCGACACTCGCGGAGGAATATTCTCGCGCGTTCACAGAAAATAGCGTGCGTGCGTAATGAGTGCAATCATTGATCTGAGGTTATTGATGCTCCATATGTTGGTTACCTTTAAACATAGGAGCAAGTTTCCACACTCCAAGCCCACCAATGGACGTGTACTGGCCGAGGGCCGTTTCCAGAAAAAACAACGGGACCCCAGCAAATATAAGGGTCAAAAAGTAAGGAATCAAGAAGGCCCCTATACAGACAGAAGAGCAACACAATCAGACACATTGAAATATAATCCGTCTCTGCGCTTCCAATGATTTTACTCCTTTTCTTTCGAAGCTGGAAAATACATTTACCTCCTCCGTTTTTCCCGCATAGATAAGGAAATCTCCAGACATTGCCGAGTCCAATGGCGTAGCCAACACAAGACAGAAGAAAGTCAAATTTTCCCTGCCATGTTTCCCTGTCGGGAAGTTCCTTCTTCTTCTGAACTTTGACCACCAGAGTTTTTGGTTTGTCGTTGGCGGTGGGCGCTTCGTTCACTTCTGTTAAAACGTGTCCATCGGAGGCTTTGGTGCCGTTCGTGGCCATGTCTCGGGGTTTGGTCCTGGCGGTCGGACGGGAGAGTTCAGCACCGGTCCACGTAGACAGCAGCTTCGCGGTTCGTTAAACCCACGACTAGAACCAAAAAACGCCGATGATGCTTGACAGTGACCTGGAAATGAAGGAGAGGGAGGGCTGGTTTAGATATGTGCATTGGTTATAACTGTTTCTGCACGAACAGTATACAAAAATAAAATAAGACGCGAGTTAAAATACAAATTGCGCACCTGCGATTGGTGCGCGCACGCATTTATTTATTCATTTATTTTTTAAAAAACCTACAAAACTCAGTTGTTCATATATATTTATTTTAAATGTCTGAAATGATTGCGCTTTTTTGTTTGTTTTCTAAAACTTTAACCGTGCGATCTATTGCAAAATAGTCATGTTTGCATTTCTTAATAATTTCTAATTATTTTAAGCGTGAATTTTGAGTTTAAAACGGAATGCAAATTATAGATCTTACTTTAGTTGTCTTAAACAGTTGCAATAAATGCAAAAACAGATTATTGTGTCGATTATTATGTGGATTACATCCATTTAAAATGAACGGAGCTCCAAGCGCGCGGCGCGTCCAAAGCTGTGCGCGCGGATGTCAATGCGCCCGCGCTGAAAGCGCGCACAAAAAGTCGCGCAAATCTGCCCATTTGCATCTGCGAAATGTTTTAATACAACAAATCAACCTTTTTCGATTACAATCCCGAAATGAACGCAAGAAGCTAAAATATTTCCAATTACGCACAGTGCATTCGAAGAAAATATGTGACATGCGCGCTCGACCAACGCGTTTCATAATACGCCTAAAAGTCAATCTATCATTTCTCAAATTACTTTATGCAAGCATCTTTCTAAATGCATGTGTTTTTTATGCAAAAAAAGCACGCTATAAATCAGTCAGACGTGTTGTAGGTACTTACGCCAGAACAGGTTTCCAGCCAGTTTGGTTTGTGGCGGCGCGTATCCGCTGGTTCCTCTCCAATTCGAGCGCTTGCAATTTCACTCGTCCAAAGCAGTGCAAAATGTTTCCATGAAGTCAAATGAAGATAATAATAGTTAGAAGAAGAGGAATAAGAGTTATCCAGAGGGTAAAGGTGAGCGGGTCCGGGCGCCTGGTGCTGTCCAAAAGTGCGGTGGTGCTGAAGGACAGACGGGGAAACAGACACGAGCAGCTCCTGCGTCTAGAATCCGCGTCCAGTGATCTTACATGAAGCACAGACCGTCACTCTCAATGTCAGCTCAAAGTCGACCCTCCCCGAACTCAGCATCTCCACCACTGAGATCCCACACACTGACACCTTCTCCTCTCCAAGCGCTTTATATGCTTTCTATACATGCAGGCTTTTTTCTTTCTTCTTCTTCTTTTACTTCAACTTGCGCTGCATGGTCTGTGTGTGAGAGAGATCAGTAATGCACACTGGCATTGCTTTCTACTAATGATTTACTCATTTTAATTGCAGTAATGTTACTGAGCTCTGCCTGGAAATGCGTATTGCGCTAATACAGTGAGAAAAAAAAGCTTGAATGATTTTTTTGGTCTTGTTTTTAGTCCAAATATCTAAACATTCCTAAATTAAGAAGCTTTTTCTAGACAATATTGGTTGTTTTCAGAAATAAGGAGTTAAATTGAAGTGACTTTTTGATTAAAATAAGCAAAATAATCTGACAATAGGGTAAAAGATATGATGTTGTTTTTTTGCCTTTTGACATATCCTTTATTTCACTTTCCACATTGGCAGATTATGTTGCTTGCTTTAATTAAAAACTCACTTTATTTGACAAATGTTTAATGATATTTGGTCTAGAAACAAGACAAAAACTCAAAGTAGGAAAAGTATCTTTTTCCATGCAGTTGTAAATGCAAACCAACATGCAAAGAAATGCAAAGCAAATAGATTTTCTAGATATGAACACATTTAGTAGATTTCTTAAATAATATATTTACACATTCAAGACTAAAATTAGACCATATAAGCAGTCAAAAATGTTAATTGCATTTTAAATAAGATTTATCCAAATAAATAGGTTTTACACTGATGTATGGTGTGTTAGGACTAGACAGAGATTTGACTGAAAATCTAGAATCTGAAGGTTAAAAAAATCTTAATACTCTTAAAATTACATTGTAAATAATCTAAACGAAGATCTTTGCTATGCACATCAATAAAAAAAAATAAGTTTTGATATATTTACAGTAGACAGATACAAAATGTCTTCATGGTCTTGATGTCTTGGCTTATTTAGTTTTTATTATTTTGACAATTTTTTTTGGCTATACTCATGCAGATGAGTCTGATTTTGTGGCCCAGGGTCACAAATCTACCTGTTTAAAAAAATAAAATAGTAAAAAACAAATCTTAAAAATGAATATCAAAGATAAAACCATTGCTTTCATTTTATTGCATAAAAATACTGATCTTACACAGCTTTTCTTACTTGGATTTTTTTGTTTTGTTTCTAGTCAAAATATCTAAAAACTCCCAAATCAAGAAGCTTTTTCTAGACAAGCAAAAATTATTGGTTGTTTTCAGAAATAATGAGTCAAAATGAAGTGAGTTTTGGATTAAAATAAGCAAAATAATCTGACAATAAAGGAAATGATCCTGTTTTTCCTTTGACATAAGATTATTTCATTTTCCAAATTGGCAGATTACTTTGCTTGTTTAAATTAAAAACTCATTTTATTTTGACAAATGTTTAATGAAGAAAATGTTTATGATATTTGGTCTAGAGAAGAAAAAAATAAGAAAGGCATCACTTGCATGCAGTTGTAAATGCAAACTAACATGCAAAGAAATGCTAAGCAAATAGATTTTCTAGATATGAACACGTTTTGTAGATTTCTTAAATAATATATTTGCACATTCAGTTTTAAAATTAGACCATATAAGCAGTCATAAATGTTAATTTAATTTGAAATGAGATTTATCCAAATAAATAGGCTTTACATTGATGTATGATTTGTTAGGATTGGACAGAGATATGAAAATATAGAATCTGAGGGTTCAAAACAAATCTAAATACTTAAAAAAAATCACATTTAAACAGTTTATATGGAGATATTTGCAATTCACATCAATAATAAAAAATAAGTTTTGATTTAATTACAATAGAAAGTTATCGAATGTCTTCATGGTACACAATCTTGATCTTTTAGCATTGAAAAATGTATTATTTTGCCTATTATCTTGGTATACTCATGTGACTTGAGTCTGATTTTGTGGTCCGGGGTCTCAAATCTACCCATTTTAAAAATAAATGCAATATAAACCACTTTTAAGGAATAAATAATAGAGATAAAAACATTGCTTTCCTTTTATTGCATAAAACACTGATACTTCACTGCAGAAATGCTTTTCTTACTTTGATTTTTAGTCTTGTTTCAAGTGCAAATATCTATACATTTTTTTAATCAAGAAGCATTTTCTAGATAAGCACAAAATATTGTGTTGCTTTTAAAAAATAATGAGTCAAAATTGAATGAGTTTATCATTAAAACAAGAAAAACGATCTCCCATTGGGGTCAGCAAAACAATCTTATGTCAAAACAAAAAACAAGATTATTTTTCTTCCCTCATTCACAGATTATTTTGCTTGTTTTAGCTTAATTCACTTAATTTTGTCACATTATTCTTTAAAACATGACAATACGTTTTGCTTGCCTAGAATTTGTAGATATTTACAAACAAGCAAGCTTTTGCGGTGCGGATACTGGCATACATGCTTCTAATTAAATCAAGCACAATATTAAAGGTGTGCATAAAAATGAACAGCACTGTTACTTTTGTCCACACGAAACATCCCTGACCTGAATATTTACAGCCATTCAGAGATCAGAGCTGAGCTGAAACAATGCAGATGAGTTTTTTGAAGAGTTGAAAAAGGCCCGAACTGCTTTACTCTGTATTTAAAAAAACACACAGCGTCAGATTGGGATGACGATGCCAGTCATTCAGTGGATTCTGCTAAACAGCGATAAGGAAACAGTCAGTCAATAAGTAGAGTCTGGGGGAGGCAGATAAATTGAAAACTGCTCTTATAATCTTCTTAGCCGACTGTCTCCCGAAATAAAATACCCTTGCGGGGGGAACCTAAAGCGAGAGCCGGCGCAGAAGTTAACTCTACCCCACATTCATTTAGTGCTCTGTAATTGGATGTTAAGCATTCGCAGATCAAGAAGTCTTCAGACAAGATGAGCATCCCTGATTCAGGGTGACAATGAAAAATAAGTGTGTGCTCATTCATCGGCTCCTGCGTTTCTGGAGACCGCAGCCTGTGAGGAGGCTTTTCAGACATGCAAACACACGCATGGATACATGAATCACGTTACAGCACTGCACTGATGTATATGTCATCATAACAGATAAACTGCATGGCAGAGACAACTACATCACTTATGCTGGACATGATTATGCAGACGCTACAGAATGTCTCCGTGTGTAATTCCAGGCACTCTCAGAAAAACAAAAGCTGCATTTATTGTATATGCAGGGTCTAAAAAAGGCACATAAAGGTGTGTGTGTGTGTGTGTGTGTGTGTGTGTGTGATTTATATATACAGTTGAAGTCAGAATTATTCGCCTCCCCTTTTGATTTTTTTTTCTTTTTTGAATATTTCCCAAATGATGTTGAACAGATTCAGGAAATATTCACAGTATGTCTGATAATATTTTTTCTTCTGGAGAAAGTCTCATTTGTCATATTTCGGCTAGAATACAAGCAGTTTTTAATTTTTTTAAAAACATTTTTGGAGAGAGGTCAATATCCCTAAAAATGTCCAATATAGAGGAGATTTTGGTGAGCTCTGAATCTTTAAAAGGAAACATTTCAGAGATAAATTCTGCACTACACTGCAAAAAATGCTTTTCTTGCTTAGATTTTTTGTCTTGTTTCTAGTCTAAATATCTAAAAGATTTTATATCAAGAAGCATTTTTTAGACAAGCAAAACATATTGCCTTGTTTTGAGAAATATTATGCCAATATTAAGTCAGTTTTTCCTTAAAACAAGTAAAATAATCTGCCAATGGGGTGAGCAAATTAATCTTGTTTTTTCTTTTGACGTAAGATTATTTTGCTTACCCCATTGGCAGATTATTTTGCTTGTTTTGAGGAAAAACTGACTTAATATTGGCATAATATTTCTCAAAACAAGGCAATATGTTTTGCTTGTTTGGAAAATTCTTCTTGATTTAGGAATTTTTAGATATTTAGACTAGAAACAGGACAAAAAATCTAAGCAAGAAAAGCATTTTTTGCAGTGTAGTAGAATATTACAACTCTTCACTGCATGGGATCACTTAAAAACGTGTGGCAAAGAGATTTGGGATATCATTTTAATGACGATCAGTGGGAGGCAATATGCCAGAATACTCTCACTCATCTTTCCAATAACAGAATAACTGAACAAAATTATAAATTTATGCATAGGATATCTGACCCCACTTCGTTTGAGCAAAATGTACCCTAATGTATCATCCAGATGTCACAGATGTAAAACCTCATGCATGTTTTTTTGGGAATGCAAAAAGCTAACATTTTTCTGGAAAGCAGTACAGGACTTTACAGCCAAAGCTTTGCAAGTTCCATTGGACAACACACCAACACTATACCTCTTTAGTACAGAACTGAACAAGACACTTGATCCTATTTCTATAAAGAGACTCAGCATCATCTCCCATCTTGCAAAAAAATGCATTTTGCTCAACTGGAACCAACAAAAACCTCCAACATTTGAACTGTTCATACAACTCTTGAATGAAACAATGCTCTTGGAATAATATACATACTACTTAAAAAACAAAGGGCATGCCTTTCAAAAAATATGGTTGCCTCTAATGATCCTCTGACTCTATGAACACATCTGATGTATTTTCACAATATGTGTGACCTTAACCACGGCATAACTTTGTGTATTTTTTTTGTATTTTGTTTGTATGTTTATTTATTTCTTTATTATTACTATTATTATTTTTGAATTTATTTAATTTTTTTTCTCTTTGCCTTTTGCTGCTATACTTGTCTACTGATTCATTTGTCTTTGCCCTTTTTTGTTTACGTTTGTGTTCACTAAAATCAATAAACAAAGAATAAAAAAATTAAAATAAACATTTATGGGACAATATTATTAGCCCCTTTAAGCTAACAAACCATCATTATATAATAACTTGCCTAATTACCCTAACCTGCCTAGTTACCCTTATTAACCTAGTTTGCCATTAATTCATGAATAAAATAGTAATACAAATTTGCAAACTCAATGAATCATATTTTTACTGTAAAGGGGCAGTTGCGTTAAGATATTATACTGTAAAAAGATTTATAAGATTTTATACTGTAAAATGAAATTGCAGTAGTGCTCTGCTACTGTAAACCAGAGGGAGTTTACAGCAAGTAAGTTACCGCAAATATACAGTAAAATGTCTAACAGTGCATGACTCCTTCTGTGGTCCTGAATCCACCACTAAACTCAGGCACCAGCCAAACTGCTGAATCAGTTTTTACTATCGAAATGCATCCTGCTTTTCTCTTAAAGCTCGTAAACATTTGGTGTCTGCAACATTTTTACTATTGATTGACTATGTTGATGTTTTATAGATGCATGTATCAAACAAAAGTCTTCAGCCTTTAAACTCCATCCATCACAGTGCTCTAAGGTTTGTTACAGGCTGTCAAAGACTTACTCAGCATTGTGAATTGTATGCCAAAGCGGAGTGGCCTTCTCTGTATGTAAGAAGGTACACCCACTGGATGACTCTTTTGGGACTGGTGCCTTCATACCTATGTCCCCTTTTCCATAAGTCTACAAGACAGTACGCCCTACGCTCAAGTGAGTCTTATCATTTGACTGTTCCCTGGGTTCGAACTGAAATAGGGAAGCGAGCCTTTAGTCATGCCATTCCCTCATCCTGGAATACTCTTCATTCATTCATTCATTTTCTTGTCAGCTTAGTCCCTTTATTAATCCGGGGTCACCACAGCGGAATGAACCGCCAACTTATCCAGCACGTTTTTATGCAGCGGATGCCCTTCCAGCTGCAACCGATCTCTGGGAAACATCCACACACACATTCACACACACACTCATACACTACAGACAATTTAGCTTACCCAATTCACCTGTACCGCATGTCTTTGGAGTGTCGGGAAAACCGGAGCACCCGGAGGAAACCCACGCGAACGCAAGGAGAACATGCAAACTCCACACAGAAATGCCAACTGAGTTGAGGCTCGAACCAGAGACCCAGTGACCTTCTTGCTGTGAAGCGACAGCACTACCTACTGCGCCACTGCCTCGCCCACGAGAAAAGTTGTTGTTTGGAATATTAAAGCACATACATTTGCAAACTATTTAAGCAATTTAGGCTGAATTGATGCAAACATGAGTTTAAACATTACTAAATTGAATTTGTTTGTATAAATTCAGCCCATATAAGTTGTTTGCAACCCCCTAAAATTATAAATCCAATTTATTTATTTATTTATTTATTGCTTCTCTAGAAAATGTTTGTTGATTGAAGATTTTATTTATTTATTATTATTTTTATATATATATATATATATATTTGGACTAGAAACCAGACAAAACCCCAGAGTTATAAAAGCATTTCTGTTTCATGCCAACTTATCCAGGTCCATTTTTTACAGTTTATATTGCAAAGTTAATTCATAAACAACATTGAACATAGTTAGGCCCACACGAAATCTTTGCATGCAGATATACACAGATTTCCTGTGTGGAGTTTGCATGTTCTCCCCTTGTGTTGGGTTTCCTGGGTGCTCCGGTTTCCCCCGCAGTCCAATCACATGCACTATAGAGGAACTGATGAAGTAAATTGGCTATAATGTAGGAGTGTGTGTGTGTGTGAATGTGAGAGTGTATGGGTGTTTCCTTTTACTGGGTTGCAGCTGCAAGGGCATCCACTGTGTAAACTGTGTATGCTGGAGAAGTTGGCGGTTCATTCCACTGTGGTGACCCCTGATAAATAAGAGACAAAAGCTGAAGGAAAATGAATGAATGAATGAATGAAAATGTCCATCTGATTTATGTACAATGCAGCTTTTCCAGTAATATTTTCTGTCTTTTAGTAGATGTATTTTATGAGAGACTTGCTTTGTTTACCAAATAAAATCTAATTGGATTTGGTTTTTATTTCATATATTGTTTAGTTATGATACTCCCAAAATCATTCTGCAGAAATCCCATATATTTTCTTTACACAATGCTGCGCAAAAACAGCAAAACATGTCCACAGATTCCGCCTGGCTTTTTATTTTTTTAGATATTTGGACTAGAAACAAGACAAAAGCACAAAATTAGAAAAGCATTTCTGTTTCACGCCAACTTTAAAACCAGGTCTTTTTTTTTTTTTTACAGTTTATATTCATGAATAACATTAAACATAGTTAGGACCACACATAAATCAGAAATACACAGATTTTCTGTGTGGAGTTTGCATGTTCTCCCAGTGTTGGGTTTCCTGGGTGCTCCGGTTTCCCCCACAGTCCAATCACATGCACTATAGGGGAACTGATCAACTAAATTGGCAGTGGTGTACGAGTGTGTGTGTGTGTGTGAGAGTGTATGGGTGTTTCCCAGTACTGGGTTGCAGCTGGAAGGGAATCCACTGTGTAAAACATATGCTGGAGAAGTTGGTGGTTCATTCCACTGTGGCGACCCCTAAAAAATAAGGGGCTAAGCTGAAGCAAATTGAATGAATGAATGAATGAAATTGCCATCTGATTTATTCACAATGCAGCTTGTACAGTAATATTTTCTGTGAGAGACTTGCTTTGTTTACCAAATAAGTGGATCTAATTTGATTTGCACTGCAAACATTAAATATAAGTTTAAAAAGCTAATGGTTTTTATTTCATATATTGTTTAGTTATGATACTCCCAAAATCATTCTGCAGAAATCCCATACATTTTCTTTACACAATTCTTTAAACATGTCCACAGATTTCGTCTGGCTCTAAACAAATGTAATAAAATAGGAAACTATGCTCTTCATTTTTGAGTCTCTGAGTCGAGACAATATTTTTTGCCTTTTTGTTTTTTAGATATTTGGCCTAGAATCAAGACAAAAGCTCAAAGTGAGAAAAGCATTTTGTTGCAGTGCAGAGATCAAACTTCTGCATCTGATCCTGACAGCAGATGGTGAGCCAATGAGGGGTGAACTAACCTACTAATGATACCAATGAAAGTTTGCATTTAGAGCCCATCTGCGTTATTCAGCCTGTGGGGATGGAGGATTGTTGGTGGCACACATGATTACTCGACTGTGCAATGAATCTCAGCGCAGCAGCAAAGGGTGGCAGTAATTTACACCTTCTGGACGCTTATCTGTCCCCGCACACGGCCATCGTTCACCACACATCATCAGTTCTACTGTATACAGTTACAGGCCGACAGGATGCTGCTGTCAGGGTGTTATTCTGCAAAATAAATAGTTTCTTAATTAAAGTTTTTGTCTTGTTTCTAGTCCAAATATCTCAGAAGTAATAAATGAAAAAGCATTTTCAAGACAAAAAGAAAATATTGGAAGGCTCATTATTGATACATACCCCTATATACATTTCTGGAGAGTGCAAAATATGTGCCAGGAGCTACTTTTTTTGTAGTTTTTTATTTCGTGAATCTGCCAGAGGCCGCTGTGTACGCTTTTTCAGATATTAAATTACTTTAGTGAGCACGATTCATGCCTGCTGTTCTCAACTAAATCCACCAGAAGCAGCTGTCAACTGACTGGCTGACTGACTGACCAACTAACTGATCCCCCCACCCTCCCCCTTCTCTAACCCCATCCTATTGTGTTTTCAAAAGCACAGATTGACCCGCCCACCACCTTCTCTAAACCCAACCGACAGTGCTTTCAAAAGCACAGATTGACCCGCCCACCCCTTCCCTAAACCCAACCGACAGTGCTTTCAAAAGCACAGATTGACCCGCCCACCACCTTCCCTAAACCCAACCCATAGTGTTTTCAAAAGCACAGACTGACCCGCCCATCACCTTCCCTAAACCCAACCGACAGTGTTTTCAAAAGCACTGATTGACCCGCCCACCCCCTTCCCTAACCCCATCCTATTGTGTTTTCAAAAGCACAGATTGACCCGCCCACCACCTTCTCTAAACCCAACCGACAGTGCTTTCAAAAGCACAGATTGACCCGCCCACCCCTTCCCTAAACCCAACCGACAGTGTTTTCAAAAGCACAGATTGACCCGCCCACCCCTTCCCTAAACCCAACCGACAGTGTTTTCAAAAGCACAGATTGACCCGCCCACCCCTTCCCTAAACCCAACCGACAGTGCTTTCAAAAGCACAGATTGACCCGCCCACCACCTTCCCTAAACCCAACCCATAGTGTTTTCAAAAGCACAGACTGACCCGCCCATCACCTTCCCTAAACCCAACCGACAGTGTTTTCAAAAGCACTGATTGACCCGCCCACCCCCTTCCCTAACCCCATCCTATTGTGCTTTCAAAAGCACAGATTGACCCGCCCACCCCTTCCCTAAACCCAACCGACAGTGTTTTCAAAAGCACAGATTGACCCGCCCACCCCTTCCCTAAACCCAACCCATAGTGTTTTCAAAAGCACAGACTGACCCGCCCATCACCTTCCCTAAACCCAACCGACAGTGTTTTCAAAAGCACTGATTGACCCGCCCACCCCCTTCCCTAAACCCAACCGACAGTGTTTTCAAAAGCACTGATTGACCCGCCCACCCCCTTCCCTAAACCCAACCGACAGTGTTTTCAAAAGCACAGATTGACCCGCCCACCCCCTTCCCTAAACCCAACTGACAGTGTTTTCAAAAGCACAGATTGACCCGCCCACCCCTTCCCTAAACCCAACCGACAGTGCTTTCAAAAGCACTGATTGACCCGCCCACCCCCTTCCCTAAACCCAACCGACAGTGTTTTCAAAAGCACTGATTGACCCGCCCACCCCCTTCCCTAAACCCAACCGACAGTGTTTTCAAAAGCACAGATTGACCCGCCCACCCCCTTCCCTAAACCCAACCGACAGTGTTTTCAAAAGCACAGATTGACCCGCCCACCACCTTCTCTAAACCCAACCGACAGTGTTTTCAAAAGCACAGATTGACCCGCCCACCCCTTCCCTAAACCCAACCCATAGTGTTTTCAAAAGCACAGATTGACCCGCCCACCCCTTCCCTAAACCCAACCCATAGTGTTTTCAAAAGCACAGATTGACACCCTAATGTGAAAGACAAAATATAGACAAATAAAGTCGCTTTTACAGTTTTTTAGCACACAAACACTGCTCATAATAAACGCACACCCTGACGTGGAGGAGAGTATATAGGCAAAGTTGTTTTTACAGGTTTTTTTTTGGTTCACAAAATGTTCTTGGAGCGTCACAAGTTACAATATGCTTAACTAAGCAAGATGCTTTACACAGTATTTCCTTTAACATTTTATTTCTTTTAGTTAGGCTTAAAAAGCAGTTTTAATTTTTTCAAAGTTCAAATTTAAAAATATTAGCCAATAATGCTTTTGTGTACCAGAAAAACTATAAACAATCTATTTGCCAATGTCTTCTGTATTAGATCAGAGTTTGCATTTACAATGGGACATAGGAGAGAAGATATAGGCAAACAGGATAATTTTTACAGATTTTCAGCACAAGGTGATGTTGGAGCTTCGTATGATTACAGCTGAAATACTGAACATACGCTAAATATTTTGACAATTGGTTGTGGCCTTTTTTGCATCTCGGGACTCTTGCTTTCTATGGAGGATGAAGAGCTCCAGGATTTCATCTAAAATGTTTTCATTTGCGTGTGAAGATGAACGAATCTCTCATGTTATCGAAAGAACACGATGGAGCGTGATTAATGACAGAATTTCCCTTTTTGGGTGATCTAACCCTTTAGGCTACAACAAATCTCAGTCAAATATATGGAGCGAGCCACTGATGGATCAATAATTAATTACGTTTGTCCTATTTTTTTTTTTTTTCAGTTCAATTTGGTCAAACATTGGGTGATGTTTGAAAGCCAGATCCAGACAGCAAATGTTTTCTTATTTTAAGTCTTGCTAGTCTTGTTTTTAGTCTAAATATCTAAAAATTCAAGAAGCATTTTCTTTACAACTAAAAAATATTGTCTTGTTTTCAGAAATTATGAGTCAAAATTAAATGATTTGTTTCCTTAAAAAAAGCAAAATTCCAATCTATAATCATAATCTTGTATAAAAATAATCTTGTTTTCAATTTGAAATCCTATTATTCTCTCACCCCATTGGCAGAATATTTAGTTTGTTTTAATGAATAACTCCTTTAACTTTGAATCCCCATTTCTGAACTTTAGTCTGGAAAGTTCTTCTTGATTTAAGAAGCTTGAGATATCTGCACTGGAAACAAGACTATAGCTCTGTGTAAGAAAGCATTTCTTGCAGTGTGCTTCTTTCACGCTCTGAGATGTCAGATCTCTTTAAGTGTGACGCGGCTCTGGGACGCTGGCCTGGTCATTTGTAGGACGGTCAGGTATGAAGAGGTTTCCGCTCCACACAGATCAACAAGGTGCTCAATGGAGGGAGAAAAAACCGGGAACGGGCTCAAAACAAACAGATACCTCTTCCCACAATGCAATATGAGCTCGAGGGGAAGCCTCTTTTAAAGATGTTTTTCTCTTGACCTTATGGACGTTACACTGCAAAAAAACACTTTTATTACTTCCAGTTTCTGTCGTGCTGCTAGTCCAAATATACAAAACTCAAGAAGCATTTTCTAGACAAGCAAGAAACATTGTCTTGTTTTAGAAAATATGATTATGCTTTTATACATTTTCTTGTCGGCTTAGCCCCTTTATTAATCCGGGGTCGCCACAGCGGAATGAACCACCAACTTATCCAGCAAGTTTTTACGCAGCGGATGCCCTTCCAGCTGCAAACCATCTCTGGGAAACATCCATACACATTCACACACACTCATCCACTACGGACAATTTGGACTGTGGGGGAAACCGAAGCACCCGGAGGAAACCCATGCGAAGGCAGGGAGAACATGCAAACTTCACACAGAAACGCCAACTGAGCCAAGGTTCGAACCAGCGACCTTCTTGCTGTGAGGCGACAGCACTACCTACTGCGCCACTGCCTCGCCCCTATGCTTTTTTTAATTAAATGATTTTCTAAAGAGCAGCATGGTGGCGCAGTGGTTAGCACTGCACAGCAAGAAGTCCTGGTGTTTCTGTGTGGAGTTTGCATGTTCTCCCGTGTTGGCGTGGGTTTCCTCTGGGTGCTCCGGTTTCCCCCACAGTTCAATCACATGCGGTACAGGTGAATTGAACAAGCTTAATTGGCCGTAGTGTATGTTTGTGTATGAGTGTGTATGGGTGTTTCCCCTGTGATTGGTTGCAGCTTAAAGGGCTTCCGCAATGCAAAACATATGCTGGATAAGGTGGTGGTTTATTCCGCTGTGGTGACCCCTGATTAGTAAAGGGACTAAGCCCTTGAATGAATGAATGAATGAATGAATGAATGAATGAGTAGCCTATTTAATCGGTTTCGTGTTTTTCTAGTCCAAATATAAAAAAAATAAATCAAGAAGCATTTTCAAGTAATTAAAAATGACAAATGAATGTCTTCAGAAATAAGTGAATAAGTCAAATTTTTGTTACTTTCTCTTCAACACAAGCCAAATAATCTGCCATCGGGGTCAGTAGAATGACACAAGCTTGTTTTGCTCACCCCAAAGGCAGATTATTTTGTGTAATCAAACAAAGCATTCAGATGTCTGTCACATATACCGATGATAATTTAACATTTAGACAATAATTAATTCAGTAACTTACACCAATAAGATCCTGAACAGTTTTCCAGTGTTCACATCTGTGTGTAGCTTTATCTGTATATAGGTGGTTATTTTATATTTGTGTGTCCAGTATGCAAAAATACCAGCTTCTGACGAGTTAAATGAGTTCGGTTTCCCACAATGTGTGTGTTGTTGTGCATGCTGTGTGTCTTCGTGGACTTTAAAGAAACTGTGTATAAGCACTATGGAGGGAAAGTATTTCAACTTTTACTTTTAGTAATTCTACAAGTCAATACCAATAAAGCTTTTTTAAATTGAATTTAATTGAAAGAGAGAGAGAGGGAGGGAGAGAGAGAGAGAGAGAGAGAGAGAGAGAGAGAGAGAGAGAGAGAGAGAGAGAGAGAGAGAGAGAGAGAGAGAGTGTGTAAAATAATAAGAGAGTAAATAATAAAAAAAAATTATTGATAAAAATTATTAATACAATATAAATGATATATTGAATATTGTGATATATTGAATAATATTATTTATAATTTAATTATTATATGTATATATCTTTTTTTACTACTACTACTACTGTTTACGGTGTTTTTTTATTATATGTATATTATTTATATGAATGTTTTTAAATTTTTTTGTATACTTTATAAATGCTTTGGCAATACATTTGTAACATTTGTCATGCCAATAAAGCAATTATTGGATTTAATTATTGAATTGAATTAAGAGAGAGGCACTTTTTTGTATTTTTATGTATTATTAATAATAATATTAATAATAATAATAATAATAATAATAATAGGGTGACGTAGTAGCACAGTGGATAGCACATTCACCTCACAGCAAGAAGGTTGTTGGTTCAAGCCTCAGCTGGGTCAGTTGGTGTTTCTGTGTGGAATTTGCATGTTCTCCCTGCATTCTCCTGGGTTTCCCCCCGGGTTCTCTGGTTTCCCTGACAAGTCCAGACATGGTATAGGTGAATTGGGTATGCTTGTCCAATTGTCCATAGCATATGAGCGTGTGTGTGAATGAGTGTGTATGGGTTGTGGCTGGAAGGGCATCCGCTGTGTATATATATATATATATATATATATATATATATATATATGTGTGTGTGTGTGTGTGTAGGTTCTTTTGTTGTGTCCACTTTTTAAGCACTTTGCCAATGCATTTGTAACATTTGTCATGCCAATAAAGCAATTATTGAATTAAGTTGAGAGAAATTATTAGTATTACTATACTATAGTATTACTTTAAAGAGCGGATGCTCTTCCAGCTGCAACCCAGTACTGGCAAACACCCATACACATTCATTCACACACACACACACTATTGGGGGACTGTGGGGGAAACAGGAGCACCCGGAGGAAACCCTCGCCAACACAGGGAGAACATGCAAACTCCACACAGAAACGCCAACTGACCCAGCTGGGACTCGAACTCAACCTTCTTGCTGTGAGGCCACAGTGCTAACCATTGAGCCAGCATGCAGCACATTTTCAAGCATTCACAATGATTTGTTGTTCCTCCAAATGCCTTCCAACTTGCCACCCCCTTCATCTAAATACAACTTGTATCTACAGTATCTACACTGCAAGAGATACCTGTTAATGAACAGCGTCTGTATCGTTCGGTTTTGTTTTTGTCTCTCCAGAATCAGCTTTGATTGGTGGAGTCCAGCTTCCCCCGGGTGATTCCTGTCTGCTGCTCTATTTGTGGTAATGGAGGTGGACAGAAATAAATTCAGCAGTCAAGGCCAATATCAGGAGTTAATGACTTTTGCAGATCCGCCCTCACAGCGCAGCAGAATGCACACACACACACACACACACTGTGCTTCTCTCACACTGTGCTTCTCTCACACTTTACACATTATATTATATTATATTATATTATATTATATTATATTATATTATATTATATTATATTATATTATGTTACATTATATTATTTTATATTATATTTTTATTATATTATATTATATTATATTATGTTACATTATATTATTTTATATTATATTTTTTATTATATTATATTATATTATGTTACATTATATTATTTTATATTATAGTTTTTATTATATTATATTATATTATGTTACATTATATTATTTTATATTATATTTTTTATTATATTATATTATGTTACATTATATTATTTTATATTATATTTTTTATTATATTATATTATGTTACATTATATTATTTTATATTATATTTTTTATTATATTATATTATTATATTATATTATATTATATTATGTTACATTATATTATTTTATATTATATTTTTTATTATATTATATTATTATATTATATTATTTTATATTATGTTACATTATATTATTTTATATTATATTTTTTATTTTATTATATTATATTATGTTTTATTACATTATACTATATTATTTTTATTATATTATTATTATACTATATTATATTATATTATCATATTATATTATATTATTATATTACATTATTTTATATTATATTATTATATTATATTATATCATATTATATTATATTATTAAATGTAAAATTAAATTGTATTTTTCATAACAAAATATTTATTAGAATAAAGGGAAGGTTTTAATTGCTTGTGCTTAAATAATAATAATAATAATAATAATAATAATAATAATAATAATAATTAATATAAATAATTTAATAAATAAACACAATTTAGTAAAAGACAGTAAACTAAAGGTGCTCCATTTGAAATATATGTGGCTGGTTTGTTTCTAGGCAACAGGTTACTCGGGTCAGTGTGTGTGTGTGTGTGCGCGCGTCCTCCTGTGGACAGACTCACTGCAGCAGCTCTAACAGCTTCATTAAGTTTTATAGAGTCTCACTAAACGTCTCGATTACGCCTCAGAGGTTAATAACACACATGCAGATAATCGCCTCTTAAATAGGTGGTCCACAGTGTATATATAAGGCTTGGTTGTGTTTATAAGATGTAAAGCAATGTGTGGTTGTGCTTCACTTGTGGAAAATCAAGCTTCTTTATCACATAGCTTACTTTGAATATATACAGCTGCTCAGCTAACATGAACACCTCTGTCATGTTTCCTAGTTCCTCTGAAAGCCCTCCCTCAAGAGGCTCTGATTGGTCAGCTAACATAATGTGCAGATCGGCTTTACATCACCAGGGAACGCGTCATGTCCAGTCAAATGCTAGAGCTGTGTATTTTTATAATTCTCTGGAACATAATTAAATCAAACTGTGAGCACATCTCTCTTTGTGTCGTGTCTTTTGGGAGATCAAATAGAGAAACAGAAGAAGCTCTGTGGAATCAGCAGCGTTCTGCCGCAATTTTAGCTTTCTCTGCTGTAACGTTACAGCACCTCTTTGATGCACAAGGTGAATACGCAAAAACTGAAGGGTTTATGATCTCATTTTATGTCCTAAAGGCTTGAAAACCTCTGGTATAATACATACATAAACACATATAAATGTCCATAAACTTTCTTAAATGGAAATATTACAAACTTTCAAGAATTTAAGATGCTGATGACTGTTAAACGTGTCATAACAGTCTTGTGTAAAGGCTCCATTATTCAGATTTTACAGTATATCTTACAATACTACGTTCTTGGTTGAATCCTTCAGCAGGTTCAGCACACTCAGATCCCTCAGCTGGAGGTGTCCTCATAATCCATGTGCAATCATTTTAGGTCACTGCCTTTTTCTTTTTTTTTGACCATCAACATTATCATCCGCTGCGGGACTGACTAGCAGCCACAGGCGTATTTCCAGCAGAACAGCACAGTCTTTAGGCTCTCTTTAACCTATACACAACCTGTGAACTTCACTCACTTCCCTCCCTTCAATAACCGAGTAAATGAAGTCCGTCTGTGGCATATTGGAAAATCAACATTCGCTGTAATATGAAGGTGTCTGAGCGCCACGAGAAAAGGTTATAATATTTTATCCTGCATGTAAGCTAATTGACTGATTGATTGTGGCATTTCCACTTTTCATTATGTGCATTCATCAAGTTGCTTAAATTTGCATATTAATTTGCATCAAGAGGTTAACAGCGAGTGATTCCCCAGGGTTCAGTGCTGGGCCCATTTTTATTCCCAATACAGTTTGTAGCTATTAATCACTTGTGATATAAACGTTACGCTGCAGTGAACACACTTCCAGAACATCCATGCAATCCAGGAGCAACTCTTACACAACCTAGTTTACTCTCAGAAATAAAGACGGTAACTTTTTAAAAGGTACATTCAGATATTAATATGTACATTTGAGGTATAATAGTGGGGGAAATAAATATTGAAAACATGCCACCCTTTTTCTCAGAAAACATATTTGTCAAGGTGCTGTTGACCTGAAATGTTCCCCTGATGTTGGTAACAACCAAAGAAATCAAGTCTAATTAGTTCACAAATGAAGTTCTGTGTAATAAAATGAATGATGAAGGGCAAAAGTGTTGAACATATGAAGAAAGGGAGGTGTAGTTCAGCAGTGAAAGCCCAGACAGCAGCTGAAATCTCTCAGTAGTTCTTCAGCAAGCCTCTGCTCTTCCTCAGTGTCAATCAATATCAGCTGCTTCAGTCCAACATCTACATCAGCAGGAGGATGAAGATCAAACCAGAGTGGACAATTCAGCAATGCAATGATCCAAAAAACAGCCAAGGAGACTCAAAGATGCTTTCAGAGAAAGAAAGTCAAGCTGTAGAATGGCCCAGCCAATCACCTGACCCCAATCCAATAGAGAATACACAAATACAGCTCAGATTTGTTTTGTTTTATTTTTATGTTTGCATTGTTTAGGTTTTTACCCAAACCTGCTTTAATTCGATGTCAACAGCTCCTTTGTTGTAATCTAGTAAAATATTGTCATCATAGGGAAGATAAAATAAATCAGTTATTAGAGATGAGATGTTAAAACTATCATAATTATAAATGTGTAAAATAAATCTGCTCTCCGTTAAACAGAAAATAAACAGGGGCACTAATATTTCTGACTTCAACTGTACATGTTCCTCTGCAGTGGACAGAATTTTTTCATCAGAACATTTATGCAATGCAGGAGCAAAGGATTAATTCAAAGGACTTAAATTCATTATACCGTGCATTACATCCTTGTGTATATACTGTATGTGTGACATTGGGTTCATGGATGTATATTCATTTTGACGTTTGTACAGTAGTTCCCCATGGTTCGGTCTTGGGTCCATATTTATTCCCAATACATTCTGCTGTGGTTTTCCCGGAACATTTACGCAATCTTGAAGCAAGTCTTCCTTAACCCAGCACCTGTTTACACACATGTATTTCTGTAAATACCTGATATGCATGCTTCAGTAAACCAAATGCATATATTTAATTGAGCCACATTTCATTTATTAATCAAATTATTCAAGTTTTCAGGGTTTTAAGGGATGATTAGTGTATTCTGAAGTACAGTATTCTTTGCCAGGCTATTTCAACAGACAATTAAATCTCACTGACAACTATTTTTTTATAAACAGTAGAAGTCAGAATTATTCGCCCCCTTTGAATTTTTTTCTTTTTTAAATATTTCCCAAATGATGTTGAACAGATTCAGGAAATGTTCACAGTATGTCTGATAATATTTTTTCTTCTAGAGAAAGTCTTATTTGGTTTATTTAGGCTAGAATAAAAGCAGTTTTTAATTTTTTAAACACCTTTTTAGGGAAAAATTATTAGCACCTTTAAGTAATTTTTTTTTCTTGATAGTCTACAGAACAAACCATCGTTATACAATAACTTGCCTAATTACCCTAACCTGCCTAGTTAACCTGATTACCCTAGTGAAGCCTTTAAATGTCACTTTCAGCTGTATAGAAGTGTCTTGAAGAATATCTAGTCTGATATTATTTACTGTCATCATGGCAAAGAGAAAATGAATTCATTATTAAAAATGAGTTAATAAAAACTATTATGTTTATAAATGTGCTGTAAAAATCTTTTCTTCGTTAAACCCAAATTGGGGAAAAAATAAACAAGCGGTCTAATAATTCAAGAGGCTAATAATTCTGACTTCAACTGTACAACTCTGAATTTCACACAGTTGTGACACATTTACCTCCGTGGTCAAATAGATTGCACTGTCTAATGTTATTTAGGGGGTCAGACGCTCCCAAAGCTACAATGCAATATGATAGTTAATGTTCATTTTGTCTTAGTAGTTAGAATGTGATTGGTTAAACTGAATTTGTATGTGTGTGATTCAATACATGGCTGTATATAAATTAAACTTTTCATTAGCTGAAATCCTTGAGTCTCTTAAATTAGCATTTATTTTCACAGTAATACCCCAAGGTTCAATGCTGGGACTAATTTAATTCACAACATGAAGCAATTAATCATTTGAGATAATAATGTTTTGACTTTGCTCTTTTGAGGATGTTCTTACTTTTAGATAATGCAGAATAAATATGCTACAAATTGAGCCTAGTGCTTTTTAATTTTCTATACTGAAAATAAACGCATGCACTTATTTTGTATAGCTGTACTTAGTTAATATTATGCGGCTGGATGAGCAAGAAAACGGTGTGAATCATATGCAATGGCCTTCACAGTGCAGTTTCCCTATGGGGAAATCACATCACATGACTTGAGACCCCCCCCCCCCCCCCTCTCTGTTAGTCAGTTTACACTTCTAATGTAGTCCTTGAGTAATTGCTTGTACATGCATTAAGGCAGAAATAAATATCGCCAGTTCTTACCGTCATAAATTCACACACAAAAGCAAGTGCTCTGCTTTATACGCCCCCTGTGTCATCTTGTTGAAGTGTTGGTCCTCAAGTGACCCCTAAACTCTTAAAGTGCCATTTTAGAGCCCTTTTTCAAGAAGCCAGCGTGTGAACAATGCCTTTAAAGCCATAAAAACGAGCAACACATTTTAGCTTTCAGCATGCTCAATATCTGTCAATGCATGCACTGAGACTTAATGCTGGTGTTTGATCACCCATCTCATATTTTCTGCCGATTTCCACGTCATTCTGTGATGTTGGGCGTCATGAGCAGGTGTTTGATGGATTCAGTTTTGGGTCAGTCGGTGTGTTTAATTGGCCATGTAATGATTTAACCCAACCCCACTTCACAGATCAGCTCCACAGAGAGCGACGCCAATGAACCAAACACATGCATGCGATGGCTGAAAAACACCAAATAACAGTTCAGCTCTTTTGTACTCCAGCTATTACTCAGTGCTAGGAATGGACGATTCATATATTACGATACTTTCTGGCATTTATTGCAATAACTATATTGCCAATGATATTAGTAATTATATATTATATAAAAGATTTTCACGATTTTATTATATATATATATATATATATATATATATATATATATATATATATATATATATATATATAAATAAATGCCATTATAATATTATTTAATAAATATATTTAAAAAAAAATATATATAAATATATACATATATATACATATATATATATATATATATATATATATATATATATATATATATATACATATATATATATATATATATATATATATTTTTTTTTTTCCACTGTGCTCCTTGATGTTTGTTATGCAACAGAGCTTAACAATCACAGTTCAGATCTTCTGCACTACAGCTATTCACCGCTTAAAATGGGCAATTAAAATATATCACAATACTTTCTGGTATTTATTGCGATAACAATTTTAGCAATTATATAATTGCATAAGTATCCACTGAAAGATTTTTTAAAAAGTCTTGTTTCTTTAGAGAAAAGTAATTTTTAATTAATACAAAGTATTAATAAATAGTTTTTATTATATTTTATTATTATATCTTTAATTCTAGTTATACATTTTTTAAATTTATTTGCAATCTCTACTATGGATGAGCAATTAAAATATATCAAAATATATTCCGCAATTTTGTTGCAATATCAATATTTGTAACATATTATTTTTTAATATCAGCTGAAAGACTGGAACGTCTAGTATCTTTAGAGAAACCAGTAATTTTATTTTTTTGTTATATTTCATTAATTTTATATAGTATTATACCTACTGTGCCACTGCCTCGCCTTAAAATGGCTTTTTAAAAATGACAAACTGCTTTTATTCTAGCCGAAATAAAACAAATAAGACTTTCTCCAGAAGAAAAAAATAATACCGACATACTGTGAACATTTCCTGAATCTTTTAAACATCATTTGGGAAATATTAAAAAAGAAGAAAAAATCTAAAGGGAGGCGAATAATTCTGACTTCAATGGTGTGTGTGTGTGTGTGTGTGTGTGTATATATATATATATATATATATAATTTTGTGATGTAATCACCTAAATGCTAAACAAATAACCTTTCCATTGACGTTTAATTCATTAGCATACAATGATTGAAATTGTCAAAAAAACTATACAGAGAAAGTCACCTTTACAGTTGTGCAAACTACATTCTTCGCGATGCATATTACAAATCAAGAATACATTTGAATTTATTTACATTAGGAAAATGTCTTTGTTGAACATCAATCAGACAATCATCAATCACTGTGCTTTGGCTAATCATGCATCCCCATTCTGCTAATAGAATCCTAAACATTGCTCACCACTTTCCCTCAAATAATCCTAAATGCAGGACTTTTGAACCTCAGTGTATTTTTCAAGATTTTCCGACTCAGTTTTGTCACAGAGACATACAGTGCTGTAATTACCAGAATCCAGACATATGATGTAGTGCAATTAAGGGCTTTTTTCAAGCGCAGGTGTCTGCAATCTGTTCTTCCGTCTCCTGCACTCGTCCTGCTATTCATCACTGTGGAAACGGCTGGATGAAGCACTCACTGAAACTCATTCACAGCGTTTACCACGGTTTATAATCCTAAACACAAAATGCTTTTACACAAAATACAGTCACCATCATTTGTTTAATGCATCAGTGACGACCCAAATAAAAATGAACTATAGTTTTATTGCAGCAAGCACAGTCAAACTAGGGGTTTTGTAGTAAAACCACATCAACAATAAAATTAACCATGGTTTTACTATGGTATTTAAGAAAAAAATTATAGTAACTACAGAACAAGACATAGATTTACTGTGGCATTTAAAGTAAAACCATAATAACTACAAATTGAAGCCTAGTCTTACTGTGGTATTTAAAGTAAAAACCAAAGCAACTACAACTTAAGCATAGTCTTACTGTGGTATTTAAAGTAAAACCAAAGTGACAACAAAATTAATCATAGTCTTACTGTGGTATTTGAAGTAAAACTATAGAAACAACAAAATTGACCATGGTTTTACTTTGGTATTTTAAGTAAAATAATAGTAATTACAAAATGGACCATGATTTTACTATGGTATTCAAAGTAAAAACATAGTAACTACACAATTAAGCATTGTCTTGCTATGGTGTTTGAAGTAAAAAACAGAATATCTAGAATATTAAGCAGTCTCATTATGGTATTTGACGTAAAAACCACGGTAACAACAAATTAAAGCATGGTTTTACTATGGTATTTGAAGAAAAAAAATAGTAATTACAAAATTAAGCACACTCTAACTGTGGTATTTGAAGTAAAACCATAGGAACTACAAACTGAAGCATGGCTTTACTATGGTATTTAAGGTAAAATCATAGGAACTACAAACTGAAGCATGGTTTTACTATGGTATTTAAGGTAAAATCATAGTATCTACAAACTGAAGCATGGTTTTACTATGGTATTTGAAGTAAAACCATAGTAACTACAAAATTAATCATTGTCTTACGGTGGTATTTGAAGTAAAACCACTGTAACTACAAAATGAACCATGATTTTACTATGGTATTTGAAGTAAAACGATAGTAACTACAAATTGAAGTATGGCTTTACTATGATATTTAAGGTAAAATCATTCATTCATTCATTTTCTTTTCGACTTAGTCCCTTTAGTAATCTGGGGTCGCCACAGCGGAATGAACCGTCAACTTATCCAGCATATGTTTTACACAGCGGATGCCCTTCCAGCCGCAACCCATCACTGGGAAACGTCCACATACACTCATACACTATGGTAAATTTTAGCATACCCAATTCCCCTATAGCGCATGTGTTTGGACTGTGGGGGAAACCAGAGCACCCGGAGGAAACCCACACCAACACAGGGAGAACTCATAGTAACTACAAATTGAAGCGTGGTTTTACTATGGTATTTGAAGTAAAAACATAGTAACTACAAAATTAAGCGTGTATTATTAAAAGTAAAATCCTAGTAACTACAAAATTTACCACGGCTTTACCATGGCATTTAAGGTAAAACCATGGTAACAGCCAATTAAGCCTATTGCATGGTTCATGGTTATTTTTAGTTATTATGGTTTTACTGTGATTTACAAATGCCACGGGTCCATTTTGTAGTCACTTTAGTTTTACTTTAAATACCATAGTAAGACTAAGTTTTTGTAGTTACTATGGTTTTACTTCAAATACCAGAGTAAAGCCATGGATTTAAAAATGATTCCAACATTTTAAATGATTAAATGACATTCCAACACAAAATGATTCCAAAGTTTTATCATAGTTTTACTACAATATTACTATAGTAAAATGATAGTCTTAAAATCATATTTTTTAAAACCAAAGCATGCACCAAAAAAAAAAAAAAAAAACCTAAAAAAGCATGGCAAACGTAGTAAAACCATGATAAAGTGTCATAAGGGAAATGCTTAAAGCCGTCTTTAACATGTGACAAAATTATAACAGTAATTGTGGTCAGTGGTTTGTGCTGGTCAATTACAGGTCTTTGCTGCTGATTGATAATCTGTGGCAGAAGCAATTGAAGATCCCAGTGCAACAATGTGGCCTTGCAGGAGCAGCTGCACTAATTAGCATGGCTGTAGAACACAGAAAAACGCTATCATCACCATCCTTCAGCTGTCATGATCTACACTACAGCGGACGACATGTCGACTACTGCCACCGCTGACGTTAACTCGCCATCGATTGATTATAATTGCTTTTTAGCGCTTTTTCTAGTAGCCCAGGGAGAGAAAGTCTCGAAGGAGTGGTATAATAGACACCGATTAAACGCACTTTTACACAACAGGATGCACACTGCAAATAATGCTTTACTTACTCAAGAGATTTTGTCTTGTTTCTGGTCTAAATATCTAAATATTCTTAAATCGAGAAGCATTTTCTAGATAAATAACACATATTGTCTCTTTTTAAAAAAATAATATGACAGTTTTGTCTTAAAACAAGCTTTTCCTTTCGACAGATTATTTTGCTTACCCCATTGGTGGATAGGCTGACTGTTGGCTTGATGTGTCCTGACCTTTAATTCAATTCAATTCAATTCAGCTTTATTTGTATAGGGCTTTTACAATGTAGATTGTGTCAAAGCAGCTTCACATAGATGGTCACAGTAACTGGAACAGTGTGGTTCAGGTTTTAGTGTTTAAGTTCAGTTCAGTTCAGTTTAGCTCAGTTCAGTGTGATTTATTCATTACTGAGAGTTCAAACACTGAAGAGCAAATTTAATTAAACCTCAAATCCAGCAAAACTATTAAACCAGTCACTGAATTAACCAACCATTATGCCAATCAATACCACTAAACCAGTCACTGAATTAACCAACCATTATGCCAATCAATACTACTAAACCAGTCGCTGAATTAACCAACCATTATGCCAATCAATACAACTAAACCAGTCACTGCCAAACTCATACCAATCAATACCACTAAACCAGTCGCTGAATTAACCAAACCTTAATCCAATCAATACCACTAAACCAGTCACTGCCAAACTCTTATACCAATCAATACCACTAAACCAGTCGCTGAATTAACCTTCATTAAAAATTGTCACTGTAACCTTCATTAAACCACTTATTACCAGTCACTACATAAACCAACCCTTAAACCAGTCAATACCACTAAACCAGTCACTAAATCAACCTTCAGTAAACCGATCAATACCACTAAACCAGTCACTAAATTAACCAATCAAAACTGCTTAACCAGCCACTAAGTTAACCAACCTTTAAAACAATCAATACCACTAAACCAGCCACTGAGTTAATCAACCCTTAAACCAGGCAATACCTCTAAACTAGTGACTAAATTAACCTTCATTAAGCCAATTAATAACACTAAACCAATCACTAAATTAACCTTTGTTAAACCATTCAATAACACTAAACCAATCACTAAATTAACCTTTGTTAAACCATTCAATAACACTAAACCAATCACTAAATTAACCTTTGTTAAACCATTCAATAACACTAAACCAATCACTAAATTAACCTTTGTTAAACCATTCAATAACACTAAACCAATCACTAAATTAACCTTTGTTAAACCATTCAATAACACTTAACCAGTCACTAAAGTAACCAATCAATACCACTAACCCAGCCACTGAGTTAACCAACCCTTAAACCAGTCAATACCACTAAACTAGTCACTAAATTTACTAAATTAACCTTTGTTAAACCAATTATTACCCCTAAACCAGTCACTAAATTAACCAATCAATACCACTAACCCAGCCACTGAGTTAACCAACCCTTAAACCAGTCAATACCACTAAACTAGTCACTAAATTAACAAAACATTAAACCAATAAATCATTTAACTCCCAACTTAAACTCACTTGATTTTGACTCATTATTTCTGAAAACAAGACGACCGCAGGAAAAAGCTTCTTGATGTAAGATTATTTGAGATATTTGAACTAGAAACACGACAAAAACTCTGAGTAAGAAAAGCATTTTTTCAGTGAGAGAAGATGAGTCAGATAGCCTGAAAACAAACCCTGACGAGGACACATCCAGTCATCAGATGACTCCGGATCCTTCATCCGCTTAAAGAGGACAGCCTTCAAGCGCAGGAAAAATCTCCATGCCATGTTTGATTTGTTAGGATACACTGTAAAAATGTGCGCAGTTTTAACATTGAAAAATCAGTAACCTGGTTAATATTAAAGGGTTAGTTCACACAAAAAGTTACAACCCCAAATCAGAAAAAGTTTGGACCATATGGAAAACAAAACAAAAAGTATTGATTTCTAAATTTACATTGACCTGTATTTCAAAGCAGACAACATGAACACGCAATGTTTCATGTTTTGTCTGGTCATTTCCTGTGATTTAGACCTGCAACACATTCCCAAAAAAGTCGGAGAAGGAGCTGTTTAGGGCTAGTATGTAGTGGCCATATTCATCCATGTGAACACCTACTATGGTACTACTAATCTTTTTTCTCATCAGTGATGTACAATAGAGTTTTGTGTTACATGTAATGCTGATAAATAATGTTTATTGTATTATTTAAGTGTCATGTGTGTTACTATGATGCTGTTTAAAGAATACTATATCATATAATATAATATACTATTATATAATATAATATAATTATTCCAATATAATATAAAATAATTAATATAATTATTCTAATATAATATAACATAATATAATTAATATAATTATTCTAATATAATATAATATAATATAATATAATATAATATAATATAATATAATTAATATAATTATTCTAATATAATATAATATAATATAATATAATATAATATAATATAATTAATATAATTATTCTAATATAATATAATATAACATAATTTAATATAATATAATATAACAGAATATAAAATAATATAATATAATATAACATAATTATTCTAATATAATATAATATAACATAATATAATCTAATCTAATCTAATCTAATCTAATATAATATAATATAATATAATATAATATAATATAACATAACATAATATAATATAATATAATATAATATAATATAATATAATATAATATAACATAATATAATATAATATATTATAATATAACATAATATAATATAATATGATATAATATAACATAATATAATATAACATAAAATAATATAATATAATATAATTAATATAATTATTCTAATATAATATAATATAATATAAAATAACATAATATAATATAATATAACATAATATAACATAATATAATATAATATAATATAATATAATATAATATAATATAATATAATATAATATAACATAATATAATATAATATAATATAACATAATATAAAATAATATAATATAATATAATATAATTAATATAATTATTCTAATATAATATAATATAATATATAATATAACATAATATAATATAACATAACATAATATAATATACAATAATATAATATAATATAATATAATATAATATAATATAATAAATTCTAATATAATATAACATAATATAAAATAATATAATATAACATAATATAATATACAATAATATAATTTAATATAATATAACATAATATAATATAATATAATTAATATAATATAATATAATATAATATAATATAAAATAATATAATATAATATAATATAATATAATATAATATAATATAATATAATATAATTAATATAATATAATATAATATAATATAATATAATATAATATAATTAATATAATATAATAAAATAAAATAAAATATAATATAATATAATATAATTTAATATAATATAATATAATATAATATAATATAATATAATATAATATAATATAATATAATATAATATAATATAATATAATATAATATAATATAATATAATATAATATATTTCTCTGCTTGTGGAATTTTTTTTTCTAGACAAGCTAAAAATATGGTCTTGTTTTCAGAAATAATGAGTCGAAATTGAATGAGTTTCTCCTTAAAAACAAGTTGAATAATCTGCCAATGGGGTTTAAAATCAGATTATTTTTGCTTGTTTTTCCCAACATATAACAACTGTCTGTGTCCTTTTTTTTGTCTGTATGTTTTTTACTGTGATCTTCCGTGTTTTTGTGAGATTGGTTCATCAGTTTTGCCTTTGCTACTGACTTATCTAATGTATCTGCACACATACTGTACATTACAGTAAATCATCCTGTAGACAATATGTAAAAGAGAGATGTGTGAGGGGTGAACATTAATTCTGAACAATGTACTAGTGCAGTGGCGGTTTGGGGAACAGAACAGCATTGATTATTGAGACAGATTTAATGTGACGTCGCTGTCAGGATTGTGATCTCTCTGTGATTCGCAATGTGGTGTGCAGATAAATGAGAGAGCAGACAGAGGCAGAGCAGCTGCACACACACACACACACACACACACACACACACACACACACACACACACACACACACACGCACACACACGCACACACACGCACACGCACACACGCGCGCGCGCGCATGCCTGAGGATGTCCAGTGCTCAGAAACACACAATAACGTCTTTCTGAAGGACATTTATTCTGGAGATCAGATGAGGAGCAAGAATGATGCACGCAAAATACAGGATATTACATCATCAGCATCCTCTATGAAGATCTGCAGTATTTAGTCAAAAATAAGAAAACATGGAACTATTACACTGCAATAAACGCTTGTCTTAGGAGTTTATGTCTTGCTTTTAGTCTAAACATTTAAAAATTCTTAAATCAAGAAGCATTTTCTAGACGAGAAGAAATTAAAATCTTGTTTTCAGAAATAATGAGTCAAAATTAAGTGAGTTTTTCATGAAAACAACCTAAATGTCTTTCATTTTGACATGACATTATTTAGCTCACCACATCTGCAATTTGTATTATTATTCAGGATGACTAGAGTGTGTAAATTCAGATGAAATTAATTAGTAAACAAGTCTCAAAATAAAAATTTGCATGAATTTGTTATTGAACTTACCAGTGATGGGTTGCAGCTGGAAGGGCATATGCTGCATTAAAAAAAAAAAAAACATGCTGGATAAGTTGGCGGTTCATTCCGCTGTGGCGACCCCAGATTAATAAAGGGACAAAGCTGAGAAGAAAATGAATAAATAAATGCTAGTTTGTTTAAAGATGACTGTGTTTTATTAAGGAATTTTAAACTAGCATCATGAATTCATTACATTTACATGAATATTAAATGATGAAACACATCATAACATTTAACTATGATGATCTTTTATGCATATTTACATCCAGTATCTTTTATTCATTCATTTTCCTTCAGCTAAGTCCTTTATTTTTTAGGGGTCACCACAGTGGAATGAACCACCAACTATTCCAGCATATGTTTTACGCAGCAAATGCCCTTCCAGCTGCAACCCAGCACAGGGAAACACCTGTACACACTCATTCTAACACACACTCATCCACTATGGCCAGTTTAGTTCATCAATTCCCCTATGGCGGATGTGTTTGGATTGTGGGGGAAACCGGAGCACCCGGAGGAAACCCACGCAACAATAGCAATATTAGTATAGAATTTTTAAATTTAAAGTATGATCAAACAATTCTAAAATGAACTAAAAGAAAAAAGTGTTTCTCGTATTTTTCTTACTTGTATTTGTTAAACGTGCCGTACTAAACTTACAAAGGATAATTCATAAAAAATAGATCTTTAAATAAATAAAAATACACAACAATTACTAAAACTAAGATTTAAACACTGACGTTTAAAGTAAAAACTAATTTAAATTATTCATAAAAAAAGGCATCTCAATGACACAAACAGCATTACTGCACTGTAGATCGCAAAACATTTGGCTTTTATGCGAAACTTGCCTCTTTAAGCTATTTTAAATGTTCCATACGCCATCGCTCTGTCCCCGATATCAAAACGATAACCCTGAGAGATTTATTGACTTCGCAAATGTATTCATTCATTCATTTTCCTTCGGTCTCTTATTTATCAGGGGTTGCCACCAACTTATCCAGCATATGTTTTACACAGCGGAAGCCCTTCCAGCCGCAACCCAGTACTGGGAAATACCAATACACACTCATTCACTCACACACTACAGCCAAATTAGTTCATCAGTTCCCCTATAGCACATGACTGTGGGGGAAACCGGAGCACCCGGAGGAAACCCACGCCAACATGAGGAGAACATGCAAACTCCACACAGAAACACCAACTGACCCAGCCGAGGCTTGAACTAGCAACCTTCTCGCTGTCAGGCCACAGTGTTAACCACTGAGCCACCCAAACTCATTATTGATTGATTTTATTTGTTTTGCACAAATGGCCGAGATTCCCACAACTTCATTAATAATGAGAGAGCTCAGGTTCTCCCTAAACAGAGGCGTTTTTCCAGTCTAGTTCCCAGACGTGTGATTGATGACGATAATTAATCCTTTCACAACAGCATGATGCATTTACTGACCCGGCCTCATAATTCCCCCATAATTCACTGCTTCCTCTGCGCTGGAAACATCATTTATTTTCGTTAGCATGCAAGTATTAATAGTTATTATTCTAACCCCAAAAACTAAAATAAAGAATCTATCTATCTATCTATCTATCTATCTATCTATCTATCTATCTATCTATCTATCTATCTATCTATCTATCTATCTATCTATCTATCTATCTATCTATCTATCTATCTATCTATCTATCTATCTATCTGTCTGTCTGTCTGTCTGTCTGTCTATCTATCTATCTATTTATCCATCCAACCATCCATCCATCTGTCTGTCTGTCTGTCTGTCTTTTTATCCATCTATCTATCTATCTATCTATCTATCTATCTATCTATCTATCTATCTGTCTGTCTGTCTGTCTGTCTGTCTGTCTGTCTGTCTGTCTGTCTGTCTGTCTGTCTGTCTGTCTGTCTGTCTGTCTATCTATCTATCTATCTATCTATCTATCTATCTATCTATCTATCTATCTATCTCTCTCTCTCTCTGTCTGTCTGTCTGTCTGTCTGTCTGTCTGTCTGTCTGTCTATCTATCTATCTATCTATCTATCTATCTATCTATCTATCTATCTATCTATCTATCTATCTATCTATCTATCTATCTATCTATCTATCTCTCTGTCTGTCTGTCTGTCTATCTATTTATCCATCTATCTATCTATCTATCTATCTATCTATCTATCTATCTATCTATCTATCTATCTATCTATCTATCTATCTATCTATCTATCTATCTATCTATCTATCTATCTATCTATCTATCTATCTCTCTGTCTGTCTGTCTGTCTGTCTGTCTATCTATTTATCCATCTATCTATCTATCTATCATCTATCTATCTATCTATCTATCTATCTATCTATCTATCTATCTATCTATCTATCTATCTATCTATCTATCTATTAATCTGGGGTCGCCACAGTGGAATGAACCGCCAACTTATCCAGTAAGTTTTTACGCAGCAGATGCCCTTCTAGCTGCAACCCATCTCCGGGACACATCCACACACACATTCACACACACACACACACACACACACTCATACACTACGGACAATTTAGGCTACCCAGTTTACCTGTGTCTTTGGACTGTGGGGGAAACCGGAGCACCCGGAGGAAACCCACGCGAACGCAGGGAGAACATGCAAACTCCACACAGAAACGCCAACTGAGCCGAGGCTCGAACCAGCGATCCAGCGACCTTCTTGCTGTGAGGCGACAGCACTACCTACTGCGCCACTGCTTCACCCCAAAACAAAAACAACTGGAAAAACTTTAAATAAACAAGCAAATAACAAATAAATGTGGTAAAATCTGAAAACCTAAAAAAAAAAAAAGATTTAATTTAGGCTGCCGCGAGGGCTTTTCTTTTTCTGGATTGCTTTTGAAAACAACCAAAAGCAATTCAGTTAAGATTAGGTAAGGGGGTGGTTGGGTGGATCGGTCGGTCGGTCATTCAGTCAGGGCGGAGGAGGGTGAGGCGATCGGCCGGTCGGTCAGTCGACAGCAGGCCTCTGGTGGACTTACGCGAGAACAGCAGGCACGAATGGCACTCGCGAGAGAAATCTAAAAAAGCGTTCACAGCGGCCTCTGGTGGGTTTATAAAAAACAAAAACAGGAAAAAAAAATGTAGCTCCTGGGATGTATTTGGTGCTCTCCAGAAATGTATACAGGGATACGTGTCCATAATGAGCCTGGGTTGTTGTTGTTTTGTTAGCTATTTCATATGGCATTAATACATTCCGGTTCTTTACAGATTTAATCCTCAACATTTTAGAATATTTCTTCTCTTTTAAAAAAATGTGAGCGCATGTGAGCATGAGGACGGCGGGTTGATGAAGCTGTGTAAGCGGCCGCGAGCGAGAGCAGGACGCGTGTGTGTGTGTGTGTGTGTGTGTAGTGCTGGCGGCTGCAGTCATCACACGTCTCCATCAGCCAAAGGTTAACATGATGAGCGGTGACAGCATCTCCCGCAGACTCGCAAACACAACCAACAAAATAAACTAGGAGGACACAGACATGCACTGCCACTGTTTGGGGTTTCAACAGGACAACACACCTGGGCGTAGTTTGAACAGGTGATCATTGTTAGCGTAATGATCTTTTCTATTTTGCGCTAAGCTGTTTCGCATTGCTATAGTTCAGTACAATAAATGACTATAAGTTTGACCTTGAAGAAAGAAAAGCTATTTTTATTTTTAATAATAATAGGGGGGGGGGGGGTTAAGTAAAGTATGGGTGGCATGGTGGCCCAGTGGTTATCACTGTCTCCTCACAGCAATAAGGTCACTGGTTTGAGTCTCGGCTATGTCAGTTGGCGTTTCTGTGTGGAGTTTGCATGTTCTCCCCGTGTTGGTGTGGGTTTCCTCCGGGTGCTCCAGTTTCCCCCACAGTCCAAACACATGCGCTATAGGGGAGTAACTAAATTGGCCCTACTGTATGAATGTGAATGAGTGTGTATGGGTGTGTCCCAGTACTGGGTTGCAGCTAGAAAGTTTAAAGTCTTTAAATTTGATGTTAAGCCTTGAATGGCAAATACTTAATTTAATTCAATGGGCATCTAATTCAATCATTCATGTAGAGCAGGGGTCACCAATCCTGGGCCTGGAGGGTTTAGCTCCAACTTGCCTCAACACACCTGCCTGGGTGTTTCGAGTATACCTAGTAAGACCTTGATTAGCTTGTTCAGGTGTGTTTGATTAGGGTTGGAGCTAAAATCTGCTGGACACTGGTGTCATGAGAAATCCAGACAATTGGGTCTGCCTAGGATCCTATTGGTTCACTGGAGTAGTAATAGGTGCAGTTTGTAGTGCCTGATTAAAATATAAATATGCAGTGAAATCTCGTTTAAATGTGTGTAATTTAAAAGAACGTTATAATGATTTAAAACTATTTTAAATTATATGTATCATACACTGATGTACAACTAAAGGCACGTGTAAAGCTTTTATTTTAGATAGCTTATGACGTGCTACCACTTACGTAAATATATGAGACATTTAATGATTATACACCTTTCAATTGTTTTAACTATGCATATCTTTAACTTGTAGTTACTGATAATAATGTTCCTGATATGATTAGTGTTAAAATGTCAAGACTGAGAATAGACTATTAAAAAGCATCAAATATAAGAGTAATTGCACTGTGGAGAAGTACAATAGGTTTTCATCAGGCATTAATGCAGATTATCCATTGGGGTCCTAAGCGGACTGGATTGCAGGGGGGACCCGATTTCTCATGACACCGGCGCTCCAGGAACAAGTTTGATGACCACTGATGTAAAGCATATCAATAAATAAATATTACTGAAAAAAAGTGTTGCATGCAGAACTGTTGCAAACAATTCATTTGTGTTGAATTTAAACATTCATTCATTCATTTTCTTGTCGTCTTAGTCCCTTTATTAATCTGGGGTCGCCACAGCGGAATGAACCGCCAACTTATCCAGCAAGTTTTTACGCAGCGGATGCCCTTCCAGCCGCAACCCATCTCTGGGAAACATCCACACACACACACATACACTACGGACAATTTAGCCTACCCAATTCACCTGTGCCGCATGTGTTTGGACTGTGGGGGAAACCGGAGCACCCAGAGGAAAGCCACGAGAACGCAGGGAGAACATGCAAACTCCACACAGAAACGCCAACTGAGCCGAGGCTCGAACCAGCGACCTTCTTGCTGTGAGGCAACAGCACTACCTACTGCGCCATTGCTTCGCCCCTAAGTGTGATGCATGAAAAGAGAAAGACAGCTTACATCAAGGAAAAAAGAACCACTGCAATAATTTCTGCACTTAAAAACTGAAATTCAGAGCTAACCACAGGACACAGTCCCGAAATCAGCTGATATTTGGCAGCTCCATCAAGGGTTGAATGCAGAATGTGCTGTTATGGCCTGGAAAGAAATGTTGACAGGGCTTTGAAAACAATCGATTTGTTACTTTCATCCCCGCTTTCCCCTCTACTTATCAATTTTGGGTGAACTATCCCTTTATTATATCTTGCTTTCTCATGCAAACACTGTATGTAGTCATTTTTGAATCACTAAAATACTAAGAACCTAATTTTTTTGTTGCAGTGTGGGTTTAGCTAATAGAAGGCATGGCTCACACCTTCAAATAATCCAAAGTTAATCAAACAGCCCTCTTGCCAAACTTAATAACATGCCACAGGCTTTTCTGAGACGCTTTCAGAGGGCTTTTTAACTGCGTTTGTTACATTATCCTCTTAGTCTAGTGGGAAGGAATCTGCAAGAGATTAATAACATTTCACACTTGAGTAGGAGAGGGTGTCAGCCGGGGAAAGAGGAGATTACCATACACACCAAATATACTGCGGGAGGATTTGGGTAAACAAACACAGGCTAGTTTCATACTAGATAGATTTGCCTTAAGGGATGAAAAGTGGAGAGCGGTACACAGGTACAGTCGAAGTTTTAGCTCCTGTATATTTTTTCCACAATTTGTTTAACAGAGAGCAGAGTTTTTCAGCACATTTCTAAACATAATAGTGTTAATGACTCATTTCTAATAGCTGATTTATTTTCACTTTGTCATGATGACAGCACATAATATTAGACTAGATATTCTTCAAGACACTAGTGTTCAGCTTAAAGTGATATGTAAAGGCTTCACTAGGGTAATTAGGGTAAAGTTAGGGTAATTAGGTCATTGTATAAAAGTGGTTTATTCTGGAGACAATCCAACACTAATATTGCTTAAGGGGGCTAATAATATTGAGCTTAAAACAGTTAGGAACTGCTTTTATTCTAGCCGAAATAAAACAAATAAGACTTTCTCCAGAAGAACAAATATTAAAGGAGAAACTGTGAACATCGCAATGCTCTGTTTAACATCCTTAGGGAAATATTTGAAAAAGAAAACTAAATTCAAAGATGGGGAATAATTTAGACTTCAACTCTATATAACACACTGTAGTCATTTACTGCAAACACACCCAGTAAAATACCAGATGCATTGGGTCATTTTCAAACTTTTACAGTAACTTACCGCAGTATTCTACAGTAATTAATCAAGTACAGTTACTGTGGATGAAGACAAAAATGAGACGGGTAATAAAAAAATGCATCACTTGTTTGGAATTCATTAAATTCAGAAGGAAAAACTAAAAAAAATAAAGATTTTGCTTGAGTAAAATGTAAAGTATTACTGTAAAACTACTGTAAAAATGTCATACTCTAAAATTAAAATGTGGCAAAGGGGATTTTACCATAGAAAGAAGTTGCGGTAGGGCTGATTTACCTTCAAATGAACTTGCGTTTACAGGTAAATCACTGTAAAAGGGCACTTGTGGTAAACAGTGCTGCCAGTAAGTTACCGCAAAAATACAATAAAGTGTCTAACATTGCATATAAAAACAAAATGCAGATGCTAATGTTGAAATTTAATTGATATTTTTGCAGCTAAATGCAGTCTTTAGTGCTTGTGGGGTCTCACAGTATTGGCAATAATTCAATAAATGATGACAAAACTGTTTTGTTTATTCGATATATATTTTGTTTTAAATGATCCAAAGCAAGTTTGCTTTGTAAAATCATTCATTCATTCATTCATTTTCTTGTCGGCTTTGTCTCTTTATTAATCCGGGGTCGCCACAGTGGAATGAACCGCCAACTTATCCAGCAAGTTTTTACGCAGCGGATGCCCTTCCAGCCGCAATCCATCTCTGGGAAAGGCTTGTAAAATCAGTGTGCATGATTTGGTTTCGTCTTTGACAGATGATGATCATATATAAATGTGTGTTTGAGGGAATTTCATTGTAAACGATCTGAAATGTTGCTGTGCTGATTGTAAAGGGCCTCAGCCCTCCGTCAGTCCATCATCACAGTGCTTCAGTGTTATTCTTCTATTATTATTGCCTCCACAACTGTCTTGAGCAGCCTCTAAAAGCCAGCGCATTCACTGCACTTCATCTTTGCTTCTGAGGTGCAACTTATTTATTAGAGGAGAAAAACACACCATAGGGAATTTTCAAACTACATTTCTGTGATTATTAAGTTTTGGGAATGATTTACTTCTCTTTAGTTTCTCGTTGGATGTAAGCGTTGCTTTATTCACAAATGCTTAATGCAAAATTCCAGCTTGCACATAAATATAATGCACATCTTCAGACGGAAACACAGCTAATAACTGATCATCTTCACCGCTAATAATCAGCAATATATGCATGTTTCGCTCAGTGTTATTGTTTACATTCTGCTCTCCAATATGGCTGACTGATGACGCGTAATAAAAACACTGTTTTCCCCGTGTCAGCTGCTGTTTTTTCAGTAAAATCCTGCATTTGTCATGGTGTGTGAATGTTTTCTCGCCGTCAGTGTGTCTGGAGTGTCAGCAGAGATCCTCCTGTGGCTCCATTGATTGATTTTGCAGTGAATCGCTGTGAGATAAAAAGACAAACGGGTTTCTGGAGGCAGACAGAAAAACACAGTGCTTTCAGGACACCTTGTGATGAGACGCAGATGCGTGCTGACCTGACGGGGAGTTTTTTATTTTTTTTGAATGGGAATAAAAACGCAGTGCCCTTCCAAGTGTAACCCAGTACTGTGAAACACACACTCATACACTCACACACACTGCAGCCAGTTGATCAGTTCCCCTATAGCGCATGTGTTTGGACTGTGGGTGAAACCGGAGCACCCGGAGGAGACCCACACCAACACGGGGAGAACATGCAAACTCCACACAGAAACACCAACTGACCCAGCCGAGACTCAAACCAGCAACCTTCTTGCTGTAAGGCCACAGTCAGGGCCGGAGCGTCCATAGAGGCGACCTAGGCGGCCGCCTAGGATGGCAGAATAGAGAGGGCGGCGTCCCCGACACTACCCTCACCACCCGCGCCCTATATCCGCTTGGAGCAGGCCGAATAGAGAGGGCGGCGTCCCCGACACTACCCTCACCACCCGCGCCCTATATCAGCGAAGGGCAGCCGAATAGAGAGGGCGGCGTCCCCGACACTACCCTCACCACCCGCGCCCTATATCAGCGAAGGGCAGCCGAATAGAGAGGGCGGCGTCCCCGACACTACCCTCACCACCCGCGCCCTATATCAGCGAAGGGCAGCCGAATAGAGAGGGCGGCGTCCCCGACACTACCCTCACCACCCGCGCCCTATATCCGCTTAGAACAGGCCGAATAGAGAGGGCGGCGTCCCCGACACTACCCTCACCACCCGCGCCCTATATCCGCTTAGAACAGGCCGAATAGAGAGGGCGGCGCCCCCGACACTACCCTCACCACCCGCGCCCTATATCCGCTTAGAACAGGCCGAATAGAGAGGGCGGCGTCCCCGACACTACCCTCACCACCCGCACCCTATATCCGCTTAGAGCAGGCCGAATAGAGAGGGCGGCGCCCCCGACACTACCCTCACCACCCGCGCCCTATATCCGCTTAGAGCAGGCCGAATAGAGAGGGCGGCGTCCCCGAAACTACCCTCACTACTCGCGCCCTATATCCGCTTAGAGCAGGCCGAATAGAGAGGGCGGCGCCCCCGAAACTACCCTCACTACTCGCGCCCTATATCCACGTAGGGCGGCTGAATAGAGAGGGCGGCGTCCCCGACACTACCCTCACCACCCGCGCCCTATATTCGCTTGGAGCAGGCCGAATAGAGAGGGCGGCGTCCCCGACACTACCCTCACCACCCGCGCCCTATATCAGCGAAGGGCAGCCGAATAGAGAGGGCGGCGTCCCCGACACTACCCTCACCACCCGCGCCCTATATCCGCTTAGAACAGGCCGAATAGAGAGGGCGGCGTCCCCGACACTACCCTCACCACCCGCGCCCTATATCCGCTTAGAACAGGCCGAATAGAGAGGGCGGCGCCCCCGACACTACCCTCACCACCCGCGCCCTATATCCGCTTAGAACAGGCCGAATAGAGAGGGCGGCGCCCCCGACACTACCCTCACCACCCGCGCCCTATATCCGCTTAGAGCAGGCCGAATAGAGAGGGCGGCGTCCCCGAAACTACCCTCACCACCCGCGCCCTATATCCGCTTAGAGCAGGCCGAATAGAGAGGGCGGCGTCTCGACACTACCCTCACCACCCGCGCCCTATATCCGCTTAGAGCAGGCCGAATAGAGAGGGCGGCGCCCCCGAAACTACCCTCACTACTCGCGCCCTATATCCACGTAGGGCGGCTGAATAGAGAGGGCGGCGTCCCCGACACTACCCTCACCACCCGCGCCCTATATTCGCTTGGAGCAGGCCGAATAGAGAGGGCGGCATCCCCGACACTACCCTCCCCACCTGCGCCCTATATCAGCGAAGGGCAGCCGAATAGAGAGGGCGGCGTCCCCGACACTACCCTCACCACCCGCGCCCTATATCCGCGTAGGGCGGCTGAATAGAGAGGGCCGCGTCCCCGACACTACCCTCACCACCCAGGTATAATACCCCGTGCTTTCACTTTACGGTTCACGACCGTGCTTTGCCTAGAGCGGCAGTTCAGCTTGCTCCGGCCCTGGCCACAGTGCTAACCACTGAGCCACCGTGCCACCCCTCTTATACTCTAATATCATGCTATATTGGGATTTTCCATGGCAGTGCTGGCTTTAGTGCTTTTCAATGTAAAAGTCTTTCTGAATGACTCATAATGGTAATGAGATGACATTTAGCAGCAGTAATGAATCATTTCACAGTAAACTGAGAGCGGAGCATTATTCAGGACTGCCACTCTGTGTTTAGAGTTTACCACTCAGAAGCCTTCAATCAGCTGTGCGGTGCCTTAATAATAAAATAATCAACATTGTTATCATCATAAGTGGAGAAAAATATAATTAACTAAATATTACAGGGGGCATCACGATGGCACAGTGGGTAGCACAATCACCTCACAGCAAGAAGGTCACTGGTTTGAGTCCCGACTGGGTCAGTTGGTGTTTCTGTGTGGAGTTTGCATGTT
>NC_141031.1:1137500-1240000 GCF_052040795.2 Danio rerio
TTTTTAATTATTTTATATATTTTCTATAGATGTAATTTCTACATCTAATGTTTTACAATATTTTCTCTATATAATTGTTTATATTTTTTAGATTTCTAATAAAAGTATAGCCAATATTGTTTTTGCTTTTACTATTTTATTTCTAGCTATACTGTTTGTAAGTAATGTTTTCTAACTTTTTATCGATATTTCTATAGATATAATTTCTATATCTAATGTTTTTAAATATTTTAGATATTTGTTTTTATTTTTTATATCTAATGTTATTTTTTGTAATGTTTTTCTTAATTTCTACAGCTATAATTTCTAAATATAATGATTTATTTAATATTTTATATATTATTCTTATACAGCTATCATTTCTCTATCATTTTTTAAAACATTTTTTTCTTATTTTCTATATAATTTCTTTATCATCGTTTTAAAATATTTTAGATGTTTTGTTTATATTTCCTATAGCTATAATTTCTATATCTAAAGCATTTTAAATATTTTTTTATTATTTTCTACAGCTATAATTTCCATGTACAGTTGAAGTTAGAATTATTAGCCCACGTTTATTTTTTTCCCCAATTTCTGTTTAACAGAGAGCAGATCTCTTTAGCAAATTTCTAATCATAATAGTTTCAATACCTCATCTCTAATAACTGATTTATTTCATCTTTGTCATGATGACAGTAAATATTATTTTACTAGATGTTTTTCAAGACTCTTCTATACAGCTTAAAGGTATATTATGACATTTAAAGGCTTCATTAGGTTTATTGGGTTAACTAGGCAGGTTAGGGTAATTAGGCAAGTGATTGTATAACAATGGTTTGTTCTGTAGACTATCAAAAAATATATAGCTTAAAAGGAGTAATAATATTGTCCTTAAAATGGTGTTTAAAAACATTTATTTATTCTAGCCGAAATAAAACAAAGAAGACTTACTCCAGAAGAAAAAATATTATCAGACATACTGTGAACATTTCCTGAATCTGTTCAACATCATTAAGGAAATATTTAAAAAAAAGAAAAGAAAAATCAAAGAGGGGGCGAAAGATTCTGACTTCAGCTGAATGTATATAGTTATATTTTAATAAAATTTTTTCTATATCATTTTTGTATCCAATGTTTAATTTTTTTCATATTTTCTACAGCTGTAATTTCTTCATCTAATGTTTTACAATATTTAATACTTTGTTCTTATTTTCTTCAGCTATAATTTTTACACCACATTATTTAAACTATTTTAATTTTGTTCTTATTTTCTGTATAACTTCTATACCAATGTTTTTAAATATTTTATATATTTTGTTCTTTTAACTAGCTATAGTGTCTAAACCTAATGCTTTTTGATACTTCATATATTTTTTCTTATTTTATACAGCTATAATTTCTATATCATTTTTAAAAATGTTTTTGTTGCTTCTTTTATTGTATAATTTATTTCTAATAAATTTTCTTTTTCGGCTTATTATTAATCAGGGATCATCACCACAGCGGAATGAACCACCAACTATTCCAGCATATGTTTTACACAGCGGATGCCCTTCCAGCTGCAACCCATCACTAGGAAACACCCATACACACAAACTCCACACAGAAATGCTAACCCAGCTGGGGCTTGAACCAGTGACCTCCTTGCTGTGAGGTGATCGTGCTACCCATTGCGCCACAGTGACACCCCCAAATGTTTTTCAATATTTTACGTTTTTTTTTGTCTTATTTTCTAAAGCCATAATTTCTATATCAATTTTACAAAAAAAATAATTTTGTTTCTTCTTTTATTCCATAATTTATTTCTATCGATAATCTTTTTTTAAGGTTAGAGGAGGTCATATAAGAACATCCCTAAAATCTGAATTGAGTCGAGTGGCATGTAAATGTAGTTCTTATATACTGTATAATTGCAGGTCAACTCTGTTTATATACTGCACACAACTCCTCCGCTTCTCTCATTCTGACTGTAATCTTTTTTGTTGCTGCTTTGGAACAATAATAATTATGAAAAGCGCAATATTGAATTGGATTTTTGATACTGAAAGCATTCCTTCTTCAAAACACGTGCCTTCAGGACTACATTTGCTATCTGAAGCACACGCATGACGTTCAGCATTTTCCCATTATGTGGTAAATTGTCTTTTCCCCCCATTTTTCCCCACACATTGTTCAGTTACTATAGAAACCAGCGCTGGTGGATCCAGTCAAACTGAGGGCTGACAGACCCTCCGCCAGCACAATCAACCCACTGAAAGTGCCGGAGAATTGCTGTTTAGACAGACTATATGCTATATTTGGAGTATACATATCTCAAACTGCTGCATTTCATTTATTTATTTATTTAGATATATATTACATTCATAACGGCAGCTTTTTAGTCACACTATATAATAACTGCACACTGTGCATCATTAATCAACAATGCTTAAAATTTACTGAACAGAATGAAGATGCGATGTCATTAGATACAGTTTCATGTTTGCACATGTAACGGAGCCAAGCTAGTAAGTGCTGTGCTGGTAAAGCTCACTCCTCTGACCTCTAAACGTGCTCTAGCAACACACACTAGAGGCCATGGTCTTTAGCCTCCTTGTTAGAGCAACCGACTCCAATGGGGAAGATCGCCGGTTCGATACCAGCTCGGAGCGGATTAGGGGTCCGTTCTTCGTACCTCGCTTAAATGATCTAAGATTATTTGGCAGATCCGGGATCTTTTAATCTTGATAACTGATCTCTTGCTAATTTGGTTCTTCAAACAAGTTCGCGAATTAGATTAGAATGTCTGGATGAACTGATCTGAGATCGCTGCGTGTGTTGTGAAGGACAGATCTATCGATCCTCGAAATCATGATCAGCAATGCAACGATTGGCTGACGGCACAGCAGCGTAATGACATCATCTGATTAATATTCAATTATCCATGTGAGCAAAATTACATCAAATTAGCAGTAAACGGTTTGTTTAATATGACACGCAAGAACTTTCCACATTTGTTGTGAGCTGCAGGCTTTACACTTTCATTTGTCAAGACAAGAGTATTCATCATGCATTTCAATGCAAATCAATGTATTTAGTTCCACATTTAGAAAAGATTTTCTTTATTATAGTTTTCTATATTATAGTATATATATATAGTTTAAAAATATGTACCATTTTCCCAAGTGTATATAACTACTACTGTAAGAAAATATCAGAATTCGGAACATACTTTCTGTATTATCTTTGCTTGAACTGAGCCGATCTAATCCTGTTTATATGAATTGAACCTGCTCCCGATCAGGTTTGACCTAGCAGAACTGTTGCCATGACAACAACTCTCGGATCAGCTTTGAAAAACGAAACGATCCTGGATCGTGTCAAATCGTCAATATCCAAATCCAGCTAACTGAGTAATCCACGTACGAAGAACGGACCCTAGGTGGCGTAGGACCGGCGGGGTTACACACACTCAAAAACAGTAGCTATGTTTCCATCCACCTATTTTGAAAATGCGCATAAAAAAAAGTATGCGCCTAACTGGGTAGGATAAACTTTTTATTCGATAAGATGCACATAAACTGCGATGGAAACACTTTTACCGCACAAACTCCAGCATGCGCATTAAAAAAGGTCATGTGATTTTGTTAAAAGAGGTCATGTGATGCTTAAAATGTGTGTGAATGGACAAAACGTCAGGCTGAGCACATTATAAAACATCTGAAATGTTGTTTTGGTCATTATAAAACGCCTCACCATTTCAGTATTAGTGTTATTATATTATTAATGCTGCTTGCTAACACTGCTTGTCAGGATTGTCTTCTGAGGCGCATGCATTGAAAAAAGATTGATGCAGCTTCTCCTACTGCAGCAAAGGCAGTTTTTACTGTTGATATTTGGCGCCAGTTAATCAGGAAGTGACGATTTTGATCGCTTTGACTCGTTGGATGGAAACGATGCTTCATTCGCACAACTTTTATGCGATAATCCAGTTTTGCGCATGAAGTTTATTCGCATTTTTGGATGGAAACATAGCTAATGACTATGCTGTTTGTTCAAACTTCTTATTCTTAATATGAGCTGAAACAACACCGTACTTAAGGGTTTTTTGAGGACAACTTAATTCTATTAAGCTCAATCCACTTAAATTTGTGAAGTTAACTCAATCGACTTGTGTTGAGTTTGTGTGGAGCCCTGCAGTTCCTACAGTGCATCTTTAAATGTTTATATTGTTTCTGATTGGCTTTTTCCGTTTAGAAAATAATTTATTTTAATTAATTGCCATTAATAAGGGATTAATGAAGCACAAATTAGACGAGCTTACTAAACGGTAGGCATTTGTGTTAATGAAGCATTTATTATTATACAAAGCAGCTGTTACTACACGTCTGAATAAGATATATGTTAATATTAATTGTTTATTAATCATTTATTTAGTTGTTCTGAATGATCTTAAGACCACAAATTAACTGGTTTATAAGTTTTACAGAGTCATTGAGTACATCATATGTGCGCTTATAAGTATACAGCATGTATTGCAGTGTTTATAAACTTCTCGCTGACGTAGAGTTAATGCTTAGTAGATTATGGGTAAAAGGAAAAACTGTTGAACACATGAAGAAAGGGAGGTGTAGTTCAGCAGTGAAAGCCCAGACAGCAGCTGAAATCTCTCAGTAGTTCTTCAGCAAGCCTCTGCCCTTCCTCAGTGTAAATCAATATCAGCTGCTTCAGTCCAACATCTACATCAGCAGGAGGATGAAGATGAAGCCAGGGTGGACATTTCAGCAAGACAATGATCCAAAACACAGCCGAGGAGACTATCAGATGCTTTCAGAGAAAGAAAATTAAGCTGTGGAATGGCCCAACCAATCACCTGACCCCAATCCAATAAAGAATACAAGATAAAGCTTAGATTTGATAGACGAGACCCACAGAAGCATCAGGATTTAGTCTGTGAGAAACTCACACCTGAGCAATGCATGTAATATAAAGTATTAAATATGTTTATATATATATATATATATATATATATATATATATATATATATATATATATATATATATATATATATATATATATATATATATATATATATATATATATATTAATTATTACACACAACTCATTTCTCAGATATGTTTTGTTTTTATGTTTGTATTGTTTGGGTTTTTCCCAAAATCTGCTTCAATTTCCATGTCAGCAGCTCCTTTAGAAATAATATTGCTGGGAAAAATCATGACAATTTGTTCAATACTTATTTTCCCCATTGTATAGTCAAGATTACAGCATTTGTTAATGTATTTATGAACTGCTTACTATCTATTAAAGGGATAGTTCATCCAAAAATGGAAATTCACTCACTTTCTACTCTCCCTCAAGTTTCTTACTTCTGTTTAACACTAAAGAAGATATTTTGAAGAATGCTGAAAACCAGTAAACCTGACATAGTTGGAAAAACTAATGGTAGTTAAAGGTCACCGGTTTTCAGCATTCCTCAAAATATCTTCTTCAGTGTTCAACAGAAAACAGAAACTCAAACAGGTTTAAAGAAGATATTCTGAAGAATGTTGAAAACTGGTAACCACAGTCTTTCGTAATGAGAAAAAAAATGGAAGTCAATGGTTATCGGTTTTCAGCATTCTTCAAAATACATCTTCATTAGTGTTCAACAGAGGAACGAAACTCAAATAGATTTAAAGAAGATATTTTGAAGAAACCAGTAACCATTGACTTCCATAGTCAGAAAAACAAATGGAAGTCAACAATTAACAGTTTCCAACATTCTTTAAAATTTATTCTTCAGTGTTCAATAGAAGAACAAAACAGGTTTAAAGAAGATATTTTGAAGAATATGAAAACCGGTAACCATTGACTTCCATAGTAGGGAAAAAATAAATGGAAGTCAATGGTTACCAGTTTGCAGCATTCTTCAAAATATCTTCCTTAGTGTTCAACAATACTCAAACAGATTCAAAGAAGATATTTTGAAGATAGTTAAAAACTGGTAACCATTGACTTTCATTGTAGGAAAAACAAATAGAAATCAATAGTAACAAATCCCAGCATTCTTCAAAACATCTCTTTTAACAGTGTTTAACAGAAGAACAACACTCAAACAGGTTTCACAATGCGAATAATAAGCAAACGATGACAGTATTGTCAGTTTTGGGTGAGCTAGAGTTATGATTAACACATTAATGCCTAATAAATAATTTGTAAACAGCCACCAGTTTTTCTTCTTCGCCAGGGAGGATTATAAATAGCTGTGGAGCCTAAATTTGGCATAAGCCGCTTTCCAAAATCAAGTTTTGCTGTGCTGTTCATCAGCAATTCATTACCTGACACACACACACACACACACTCACACACTCACACACACACACTCACTACATTACGTGCCCTGGAGTTACTATGGCAACCCAGCGCTCATAGTAATGTCCTTCACATGCATGGCTTTGAAATCCAGGAATAATTTCAGAGTTCCCAACACGTTAAGAGAGGCTTTAATGTGAAATAAAATACTTAGGATGTCACTGGAGAAAATGGTATTGCGTTTATGCCTTTGATGTCGCTCTTTCTGAGGGCTTGAAGAGATTGTCGTCACACACGCGCGCGCGCACACACATACACATAAAAGGTTTACAAATGCAGCATTTCACGTGTTTGCTGCCCTCTGCTGGAGGATATAATCGCTGGAATGTGTATAAAGTGCATCTGCATCTACATTTAGAGCACGGTTTTGGCAGTGTAGCCAGTGTGAATGTGTAAAACAAGCGTGTAATGTAGTTTATTTCTTTGATTGGTCCAGTCTTGAGCATCTCAGCTTTTACTCTGCTCTCTGTTTCCATGCAGAGTAAATAAATGTGGCCACAAAACCAAATCAAGCGTCAATTTATGTTGAAATTGAGATTTAAACATCGCATGAAAGATGTATCAGTTGTCCATTAATGGAATAAAACAATATTTGCTTAAAATATCAAATCTGAAGATTTAAAAAAATATATATATAGTGAGAAAATCAGCTATAAAATTGACCACAATTAAGCTCTTATAAATGGATATTACTGATCAAAAATTATGTCATATTTAATGGTATTTACCGGTTTTCAGCATTCTACAAAATATCTTCTCCAGTGTCCAAAAGAAAAACAAAACTCCAACAGGTTTAAAGAAGATATTTTGAAGAATGTTCAAAACAGGTAACCACTGACTTCTTTAGTAGGAAAAACAAATGAAAGTCAATGGTTACCGCTTTCCAACATTCTTCAAAATCTCTTCATTTGTGTTCAATAGAAGAACGAAACCCAAACAGGTTTAAACATGATATTTTGAAGAATGTTGAAAAATAGTAACCATTGACTTCCATAGTTGATAAAACAAATGAAAGTCAATAGTTACTAGTGTTCAGCAGTCTTCAAAACATCTTCAGTGTTTAAAAGAAGCATGAAATTCAAACAGGTTTAAAGAAGATATTTTGAAGAATGTTGAAAACTGGTAACTATTGGTTTCCATTGTAGGAAAAACAAATGGAAGTCAATGCTTACCGGTTTATAACATTCTTTAAATAATATTTTTCAGTGTTCAACAGAAGAAAAAAACTCAAACAGGTTTAAAGAAGATATTTTGAAGAAAGATGAAAACCGATAACCATTGACTTCCATAGTTGAAAAAACAACTGGAAGTAAATGGTTACTAGTTTTCAGCATTCTTCAAAATATCTTCTTTAGTGTTCAACAGAAAAACAAAACTCAAACTGGTTAAAAGAAGATATTCAAAAGAATGCAGAAAACGGGTAACCATTGATTTCCATAGTAGGAATATCAAATGGAAGTCAATGGTTACCTGTTTCTAACATTCTCCAAAATATTTTCTTCAATGTTCAACAGAAGAATAAAACTCAAACAGGTTTAAAGAATTAGCAGTTTTCAGAATGCTGAAAACCGGTAACCATTGACCTCTATTGTAAGAAAAACAGCATTCTTCTTTTGTGTTCAACAGGAGAAAGAAACCTATAAATGTTTAAAACGAGTAAAATATGGAGTAAATAATGACACAATTTTTATTTTTCTATGAACTATCCTTTTATTATTATTATTATTATTATGATTTTTGACATATTATAGAAAAAAAACGATTATTTTGACTTAACATATGTGTACTTTTGGCTATATCACAACATACGACTGCTTTTTTTGTGCTCCAGGGTCACAAATATTCAGCGAAATGTTTTATCTGTCATTAAAAAAGCACGCTAATTTGGCTTCTGGAGTGTAAAATTAAATTCTGGACGATCCTGAAATGTTTATCGGTAGCCATTGTGATCATCAGCGTGACTGTCAGCAAATGCAGCAAGTCTGCAGCATCTTCGTTATCAGCGCTTTTGTTAGATAATAACGACGAGTGGCTGATAATCATAGGAATAATAGCAAGTCATCTTTCAGCCCAACAACAAAAGAGACACATCTTTTTATTATTAGTTGGCTGACGTGCTCACTCTGTCGGTTTCTCTCTCTCTCTCTCTCTCTCTCTCTCTCTCTCTCTCTCTCTCTCTCTCTCTCTCTCTCTCTCTCTCTCTCTCTCTCTCTCTCTCTCTCTCTCTCTCTCTCTCTCTCTCTCTCTCTCTCTCTCTCTCTCTCTCTCTCTCTCTCGTTGGCCCCATTCGGGAGGTGAGCAGAGACGTTACTGTCAAACCCGTGCGGAGTCTGTGGTTTGCCAGCAGACATTAGCGTATGAATGAATCAAACACTGTTAACTCAGGCTTCTCATGCAATTAATTCACCTTACAAAATACAAATGACTTCAGCCTCTGGAGAATTTAGGTCAGCTCCGGGAATCAAAAAGACATTTGGACTCGCTCGCGGCAACAAATACGATTCATTCTTGAGAAAAGTAAATAGAAAACCGATCAAATGCCGGAACACCGAATTGATAGTGTGTGTGTGTGTGTGTGTGTGTGTGTGTGTTCTCTTGCGGGAGTTCTGCAGGTTTCACCAAGTCAAATTTAGCACTTTATAAAGAGCTTTTTAAGACCATTATGGATGAAATTTCAGACTTTAAAAAATATTTTAATTCCCCCAACAACAACAAAAATCAGCTGCTTACACTCTTCTTACACTCTGCTTGTTCAAACTACTTGGTTAAAGGTGCTGTGTGTAAGTTTTTGACTCTTGTAGAGCATAAAAACACCATCATATGAGTGCAGATATTTCAGAATCGTGCTCAGTGAACATTGTTTATCTGAAAAACAATGCTGAAGCCAGATATTCTGCTTTGAACATGTGCATTACGTGTCTGGAAGGCTCTCGAAGCATGCGTCCGTGACCGAAATGCGACCTCTGGTGAACAGTAGCAGGCCCCGTTAACACTAATGTGTTTTAGTTTGAAAACGCATAACGCTATGGTCCATCCGTCCACACTACGCCAGAGTTTGAGCGCTGAAAACGGAGCGTTTTGGAAACGCTGGAGAAACTATTTCATTCTGAAGCGCTGCTGCTCCGTCTCAGTGTGGATGAGGGAAAACGGAGACATCTGAAAACGGAGGCGGGGCTGCTGAGATTCGCTACCTGATTGGGGCTTTTGTGTCATTGCGTATCCTTCCCTTATCCGTCAAGCCCCTATCACATGACTATAACACATGGCTTTAACGCTACTGGAAGACAGTACTGTAAACAACAACACGGGCACAGAAATGGGAGCGTTGTTTGCACTATTGTCTGTTTTAGGCACCATTGTGCAGTTATTCATTCGTTACGTTTAGTAACAACTCGACCTCGTTGTCTGTCGACAGAAATACCTCTCTTGCTTTCTTTGCCATCGCGTTCATTGTTAAACCGGCGTTTGTTGACTAACGATAACCAAACACCGAGCGAGACACATGCTTCCTGTTTATACTAGAACGCGCATGCCCAGAGTGCGCCAATGGTCACGTGATATTCGTTTTTGGTGGCGTAGTGTGGACGGAGATATGTTCTGAAACGCTAGGTGAAACGCTAGTGTGGACGCGGATCGTTTTTGATCTAAAACGACGTTTTAAAACTAAAACGCACTATAGTGTAAACAGGGCAGCAGACTCCAAAATGAGACGCAGATTCAGAGTTCCACTAGAAAGTAATTAATTAGCAAATAATATAAATATTACGAGCGTAAACATTAGGTGAGCAGGTTACTTTGTAACTCCGTGTCCTAACAACACGCTACATGATGAGATTTGCAGTGATCAGCAATTGGGCTGTTTGCTCAAGACGAAACACGACATAAATGTAAATACAGCCGTTCAGAAGCACAGAATAGTGCCCACTTATCCATTTTTAAATTAAATTTAATTACAATTAAAAATTGTAAATTAGGTAAAAAAAATTTGATTTGCTTTCGTTATTTACTTATCTAATACAAATAAATAATTAATTGATTATTTTTACAAATCTCTAATTTGTTCCTTTTCCTTCTTTAAACCTTTTTGCAGATGTTTAAAGTACTGGGTTTTACTGGACAACACAAGATCACTAAAGGAACAAAACCTTTGTATAAATAAACTATTTAACATAAGCATAACAATTATTGCAGAGATGTTTTGCAATTAAACTCCATTATTTACTGTTATTTATTATGCATTAAACAATAAGCTGCAGTTTTTCTATTAATTATTCCTTTGATTTAATTTATTACTATTTTATTATTATATTAATATTTAATTATAATTTTAGTTAATTTTATTTTTTCATTTTTTACTATTTCATTCATTTTCGTTTCAGCTTAGTCCCTTTAATCACCAGGGGTCGCCACAGCGGAATGAACCGCCAACCATTCCAGTATATGTTTTACACAGCGGATGCCCTTCCAGCTGCAACCCATCACTGGGAAACACCCATACAAACTCATCCACGCACTTACACTACGGCCAATTTAGCTTACACTATTCCTCTATCGTGCATGTCTGGGTGACCATGCAAACTCCACACAGAAATGCCAACTGAGATTGCCAAGGCTTGAACCTGTGACCTTCTTGCTGTGAGGCGATCGTGCTACCCACTGCGCCACCGTGACACACCTGTTCAATCCACTTAAAATGTGTAAAAACAAGTTAATCGATTTGTGTTTGGACAACATTTTATATGACAGAATTTTTTCTATACAGAATATTTTAAATAACGTGTCACGCAACCAAACCACAGTTGTATACTCTAATTTATCCAACATACATTTTCTTTTTTCCTCTTTAAAAGCTAAAATAAACTAAACACATGCACAACAGTCTGTTCAGGTCAGTGTCCTCACCCTAAATACTCAATAAATAAACTCAGAACGTTTCAGCAGAACAGCTCATTCTGAAAATGTACCCCTGTATACATTTCTGGAGAGCACAAATTATGTAGCCAGAGGAACGCATGTCTGCATTTTGTCTTTAAAACGAATGATACAGGATGGTATGATGCCGTTCCTTTCAACACTTACCAGCTGACCGCTTACCTCCATGTCCATTTTCCGATGTTACCAGTTTGCCCAGTGGCTCGGCGCATACGTCGGCAGATGCAGAGTAGAGTTGACCATAATGACGGGGTTAGTCTGGGGAAGAACAGTTCCAGAAAGCGGATAAGACAAAAACAGAAGCCAAAAAATAAAATAAACAAGTTAATAACAGGGTGAGAATGTGGTAAGGTCTGAAAATGCGGTAAAAACCAGATGAACCAGCCACCTTCTTGCTGTGAAGTAACAGTGCTAACCATTGATCCACCGTGTCGCCATTCCAAATATCTCATTCATTCATTTTCTTTTCGGCTTAGTCCCTTTATTATTCCGGGGTCGCCACAGCGGAATGAACCGCCAACTTATCCAGCAAGTTTTTACGCAGCGGATGCCCTTCAAGCCGCAACCTTCTCTGGGAAACTTCCAAATATCTCAAAATTCTCAAATCAAGAAGCACTTTCTAGACATGCACACAATATTTTCTTGTTTTTTCAGAAATATGAATCAAAATTAAGTGAGTTTTTCCTTAAAACAAGCTGAGTAATCAAATTTTTCTCTTCATTATTTCTGAAAACAATACAATATATTTGCTTTTCACTTCTAAAAAGCTTCTTGATATATGTATTTAGATATTTACCCTAAAAACAAGACAAACTCTACCTATAAGCATTTACTGCAGTGTATAGTAACGTTGGATTCTGCTGTTGTAACACGTTCATCATTGCACATGTGCTGCTTGTCTTTTCTGCATGCCTCCCTCCATTGTCGGTCTGCATAACTATTCTTCTCCATGGACTCTGAAGGGCGGTCAGTCATTTTTGGAGTGTATAAGCGGTCGCTGGGACCGAAGCCTCAGCCTGCTGACCCCCGGCCCGCTCATCATCATCTCTGCTGGATGTGATTTGCATTGCATTAGCGCTCGCTCATTCTCCTTTCTCCGGCTCGTTCTGCAGCCAAAGCCTCATCACTTGCATTATGCAGCAGAATCATTTCATACGCCTCTGCCTACGCTCCCAATGCACGCGCCCTGCCAAATCAAGCACATGTTTCCGGAGGAGAAAAGGGAGGAAATGCTCTGATTAGCCATTATGTATGATTAGAGCCTGGATGTGTGGATTTTAGGGCTTTACACTGAAACGCAGACAAGAGCGCTCTTCCTGAACATGAGCGAAACACAAAAAGACGCTGGGTATTTTCAAATGCAAATGAGATTTTACTGTTTGCTTTAGATGTAGAGACCTGCTTCTATAACCTGTTCAAGAGACTAAGACATTCCATTATTAAGGTTATTTAGACTCTGATGTTCAAAAGGTTTGAGTATGTCCTATTACATACACTCACTTTATTAGGTACACCTGTCCAACTGCTCGTTAACACAAATGTCTAATCAGCCAATCACATGGCAGCAACTCAATGCATTTAGGCATGCAGACATGATCAAGATGATCTGCTGCAGTTCAAAGTGAGCATCAGAATGGGGAAGAAAGGGGATTTAAGTGACTTTGAACGTGGCATGGTTGTTGCTGCCAGACGGGCTGCTCTGAGTATTTCAGAAACTGCTGATCTACTGGGATTTTCACGCACAACCATCTCTAGGCTTTACAGAGAATGCTCCGACAAAGAGGGAATATCCAGTGAGTGGCAGTTCTGTGGGCGCAAATGCCTTGTTGATGAGGCCAGAGGTCAGAGGAGAATGGCCAGACTGGTTCCAGCTGATAGAAAGTCAACAGTAACTTAAATAACAAGTAACAGTTGACTGATTCAAATAGTCCAGTCAGATCAATTCTGCTACTAATGACTCACTGATTCAAAGGATCTTGTCTGATTATATAAGAAAGGGGTGTCCAAACTCGGTGTCCTGCAGGTTTTAGCTCCAACTTGCCTTAACACACCTGCAAGAGTGTTTCTAGAAAGCCTAGTAAGAGCTTGATTAGCTAGTCCAGGTGGGTCTGATTGGGGTTGGAAATAAACTTTGCAGGACACCGGCCCTCCAGGACCGAGTTTGGACATGCCTGATCGAAGAGCTTTAAAGGGCCCTTGAAAGTGGCCAGTTTTGAGTATTCAGTTTGGAACAAAACTTCAACATATCCCATTTGGAAAGCACCAGTTCATGTGTTACTGATTCTAATGATCCACTCAGAGTGAGTCTCCTGTTCACAACTCAATGATTCAAATTATTCAGTCAGAGTAGGTGTCAAGTCAAAAATTCACTGATTCAGATGATCCGATCAGAGCACAGCTTTTAGTTTGTTAGTGGAGTTGAAGTGCAGGTTTAAAGAGGGTGCATGTGCGGCAGAAACCTGGGATGCATGACAAAAATCTCCTCCTATACCTTTAAGGACTGCACAGACATTTCTAGTGCTGTCTGAAAACAAAAGTGGATGTTCTGCATGCACAAAGTGCACTCAATCAATCGCACAATGCAGCGCAAAAATGAGTGCACTCTGGATAAATGCATGCATAAATGTAATATAATGTAAAATACAAAATTATGAAAAGGACATGTGGTCCTGGTGGATTTTTTTGTCATCACGTTGCAAGTCAAACAGTCCAGCTAAGCCATTTTAATAACTGTAGTACTAATATTGAAGTGGAAAATATTATCTTTTCCAGTGGAAAAACTACACTCAGCAGAAGCTAAAGCATTGAATGAAATATTGAGCTGCAATCATCTGTGCCATACACAGCACAAAAAGCCTACAATTTCTACAGGTTTCTAGGAACCGTCCCAATGATCTCATGACATCACAAAACTCCACACTCTTTCTTCCTTGATACTCTAGATTCACTTGAATGTTTCTCTTGATATTTGCTATTTTTGAAAATATGATATTTTTACCTAACATATAACTTTGGGCTACTAATTTTCAAACTATTATTAGACTGTACTACCTTTTAAGTTTAACCTGCCACAGGAGCTGCTCGTGCAGTTCTACTCAGCTGTCATCCAATCCATCCTCTGCACTTCAATCACCGTCTGGTTCAGCTCAGCTGCCAAAACAGACCTCTGTACACTACACCGAATAGTCCGGACCGCTGAACGCATCACTGGCACTACCCCTTCCAACGCTTCAAGAACTATACTCTTACAGATTGAGTGAAAGGGCTCGCAAAATCACTCTGGACGCCTCGCACCCAGCACACTACCTGTTCGAATTGTTACCGTCTGGTCGGCGCTACAGAGCACCAAGCACAAAAACAGCCAGACACAGGAAAAGTTTCTTTCCTCAGGCCATCTACCTCATGAACAGTTAAATATTCCCCTGCTGTGCAATGAATGTGTGCACTACTTTCCCATACGCACCTGTACACAGCACCTTATATCAATATACAATGCAATACTTTCTCCACACGCACCTGTACACAGCACCAAACAATTCTGTACATGCAACTCAACATCCAGATTTCTTAACTAACTGCATGTCTGTTTAATGTCGTATTTCGTTTTTCCATATTTATTTTGTGTGTTCACTTTACGTACACTGGAATCTTCTGGAGCCAAAATAAATTCCTTGTGTGTGTGAAGCACAATTGGCAGTAAAACTGATTCTGATTATTGTAAGTCATTTTGCTAGATTGCCTCCAGATTTGGCTTTAGTACTGACTAATCTAATGTATATATAATGTTGTAAAGCTTCTCCCTGCTGAAAAATCCAGCTTAAACCAGCCTAGGCTGGTTGGCTGGTTTTAGCTGGTCGAACAGCCTGGTTTTAGAGGGGTTTTGGCCATTTCCAGGCTGGTTTCCACCCATTTCCAGCCTGGTCCTAGCTGGTCAGGCTGAAAAATGACCAGCCAAATCCAGCTAAAACCAGCTCAACCAGCCTGGTTGAAACTGGATATAGCTGGTTTTGGCTGGACTCCCAACTTGGCTAGGCTGGTCAAGCTGGTTTTAGCTGGTCATCTCCCAGCCTGACCAGCTAAGACCAGGCTGGAAATGGCTGGAAACCAGCCTGGAAGTGGCCAAAACCCATATAAAACCAGGCTGGTTGACCAGTTAAAAACCAGCCAACCAGCCTAGGTTGGTTTAAGCTGGATTTTTCAGCAGGGCTTATAGAAAATATTAATTTAAATTAGACATTTGTGAGGGATGTACTCATATATGCTGAACACTTAGATATAAGAATATAACATTTAATATAATAATTAATAGTTTTACTTTTCTGATTTGTGCATTTATTTAACAAACTTCTTGAGTGTTTTTAATGTATGTAGTACAGTATGTGAACCGGCTGTGGACTTGCTGAAGCTGTTCACAAGGCTAAACTTATAACAGTAGTCAACACATCTGATAATTTGGCGTTGTTTTACTCACCTCAGGTTAATATAGATGTCTATAGGTGACTTGTTTTGATGAGCTGTTCAGGTGTTTTTAGCTTAACTTATGTTTTTTTTCGTTCTCTCATGTCATATGCTGTCGCTTGAGGTGCACGGTCACAAAATTAATCTGAAACACACAATTAACCACTACCGCTCCTGATATTGATGTTGTTTGATTATTAACTTCAACAGCTGCGTTCCCTCGCATCACGCATGCGCGTTAGTGAAACTGAACAGACGCAGCTTCAGTTCAGTATCGCTACCGCGCATGCGTCGCCCTAACGACTTTATTTACATGTAATACTGTTATAAATGTTCGGTTTCCGATCGTTTCGACGAATAAATTCCCAGAAGCCACTGATATTAACTTAGTGTTGCCTTTCTCTACGTTTTCAAGTGATGGCACTTGATGATGTCGATTTATTTAACAAATTCAGGTAAGAATCTAAAGTAATTTGTAAATACTGTAGTGTTTTGTGCCATACTATTGTAAAGTATTTACGTGGATCTGTTGTGGTGATTTTACAGTTGCTATGGAAACACAACACCTATATTAATACTGTAAACAAATGACGTGGTCATTTATACCACAATACACCACAAATTACTGTAGTAAAAACTAGCTACACTTTTTCAGATTACTCTAGCTATTACTGAATGCGGGAGATTAAGGTAAAGTTGGTTTTATATTCGCACATTTACATTTCTACTTAATAATATAACTTGAGAAAAGTATTCTTTACTATGTTTAAATAGGGAAATCATATTATCAGCCAATGACTATCAAAGTACAATATTGTTTACAGTCAATAAATAGTGTTAATGTTATTTTGAATTCATTCATACATGATATTTCAAATAAAATACTCAAAGTAGCAAATCAAGGTCTGCGGCACAAGCTGCCACTGAATTAATGTGCGAATATAAAACCAACTTTACCTCAATATTCATTTATCAAGTGTCACAAATAATAAGTACTGTATACACTGTAGTATACCAGGGGTTCGGATGGTTCCCCGCTGACAAAGGTCCAGAATTTGTCCCATACATGAGCTTATTTGTCCTACTTTGACTGGTATGCCATCATAAAAAGTGAAAAGCCGAAATCCGACGTGAATGAAGTCATCTTTTACTACTGAGTCTGACCTATTTTATTGTTGTTAAATAGAGAGAACAGTTTACAAGGAACGTAAAAAATCTTGGACCTTTCTTCCATTCTTGAAAAAAAAGACCAAATTTTAATACCAGTTAGGTTATTGTTGGTATACATGCATTTTCAAATGTACTTATTACAAGAGAGGCTAGAAAAATCATCAAGCTCTACGTTATTATTATTATTATTAGTAGTAGTAGTAGTAGTGGTAGTAGTATAAAAAAGTATTAATATTTTATGTATTTATTTTTAATTGATCAATATTCAAATGGGCAAATTGTGAAAGTTGAGGAAATCTGGGGAACGTTAATTGTGCAGCTCAGTTTGTTATTTGCTTACTAAATGACAATAGGCTACAGTTTTGAATTTTTATCTTATCCCCTAATGATATATGTATAAAATGAATGACAGATGGGGGGGGTTAATATTTTAAATTTTTTTTACATCAAAAAGTGTGATTATGATAACCATCCAACAAGCTAATCCAGCTATAAAAAGTGCTTAAAATGCCACTAAATGCAGTATTTAAACATCATATTTAAATAGAAAATTAAGTGAATAACCGCACAAAGGTGAGAAATAAGAACCACCACTTTCACCAGGCTGACTACGGATCTATGGTTTCAATACATATACTGTAGTATTACTATAACTTAAGTTTTTCATGTAGGATGGGATGGCCTGATGGTGACTAAATGAACAGTTGTTTTAGTGGATTATTGTTTTTCTCAACTAGTAATATCATCAAATATGAAAATACACTCAATTAAATACTTTAGGCAAACAGAAAATCCATGCAATTTGATTATTTTACTTCTTTTGTTTAGAGGCAATGTAAATTGAATGATTAAGAGCATACTTAATGTAATTTAATCACTTTAATTCATTGTGATTTTAAAAGCTCTTTTAATGATCTTTTGGATGATACTGTCATGTGTCATGTTGTAGTTCATGATTAGCACATGCATTAATACATCATTAATTCATAATAAAGTAACATTTGGTTTACATATTAACACATCATTATTCATGCACTGTTATTGTAAAGTGCTACCAAAATATCTTACTTTTTCTATCTGTACTTGGTAATATCACACAGACTATCTAAAATAATTGAGACGCCCAAACCTTTTTTAACTTTTATTTTTAAAAATGAGTAAGCACACAATATGTCCTGTGAATACCAAAATCTGTGTGTAAACAGCACATATAACAGTTCCATCATATACACCTAGAACTTGATTGTTGAATGACATATCAAAAGTCCTCAGAGAAACAGATTTTTTTTTCAGCAAGAAATAGTTCACAAAAAAACTAAAGACGTGTAAAAATATACAAATATCTGAAAAGTTAACAGGCTATTAAAACACAAACAAGTTTACTTGCACAAACTGATGATGTCACGATGGAACAGACCAGACCAAAGACTGCATGCATGTGCACAGGGCTCACGGTGCATCCTGAGAAAACTACCATTAAAAGTGCTCTTGAGTGTGATATTGTACATTACAGATCCAGCGCAGTTTGAGGACTTATGACTGTTGAATAGCAAGGGTCTTTTGAACACATTTGCACTGCATACTTGAGCTGCACAATACTGAGAAAATATGCAATATGCAATTTTGTTGTTGATAAAGTGAGAGGGGTCTGGATGCAGACCTGGTGCAGTGCAATCTGGGCTGCATCCAATGCTTTTTAATGGGCTCACCTAACCCTACCCCTCACAATGACGTCACTAGCACCATTGAGCAATCTCAGCTTGCATCATAAAGGCTGCATCTAGATACTATTGGATAAAGTTATAATATTTTAAGAATAAAGTCAAAATTCCGTGAATAAAGTCGTAGTGATATGAGATTAAAGCCGAAATATTTCAAGAATAAAGTCAAAATTACAAAAAACAGTCATAGTGATACTAGATTAAAGCCGTATTATTTTGAGAATAAAGTCGAAATTAAGAGAAATAAAGTTGTCGTAATACGAGATTAAAATCATAATATTTTGAGAATAAAGTCGATATTACGAAAATAAAGTCGTAATGATACGAGATTAAAGTCGTAATTTTTGAGAATGAAGTCGCAATTATGAAAATAAAGTCATATTTATTTGAGATTAAAATGGTAATTTATTGAGAATAAAGTCGAAGTTACGAAATTAAAATCATAGTAATATGAGATTAAAGTCGTAATATTTCAACAATGAAGTCGAAATTATGAAAATAAAGTCGTAGTGATACGAGATTAAAGTCAAAATATTTTGAGAATAAAGTCGTAATATAAGATTAAAGTCGTAATATTTTGAGAATAAAGTCGAAACTACAAGAAATGAAGTTGTGGTGATATGAGATTAAAATCGTAGTATATCGAGAATAAAGTCAAAATTACAAAATTTAAATCGTAATAATATGATATTAAAATCATAATATTTTGACAATGAAGTCAAAATTATGAAAATAAAGTCATAGTGATACGAGATTGAAGTCGGAATATTTTGAGAATAAAGTCGTAATTTAAGACTGAAGTCAAAATATTTTGAGAATAAAGTCTAAATTAAGAGAAATAAAGTCGTAGTGATATGAGATTAAAGTCGTAATATTTCGGAAATAAAGTCAAAATGACTAAAATAAAGTAATGGTGATTTGAGATTAAAATTGTAATATATCTAGAATAAAGTCAAAGTTACGAAATTAAAATCATAGTAATATGAGATTAAAGTCGTAATATTTCAACAATGTAGTCGAAATTACGAAAATAAAGTCATAGTGATACGAGAATAAAGTCATAATATTTTAAGAATAAAGTCATAATGTAAGATTAAAGTCGTAATATTTTGAAAATAAAGTAGTAGTGTCGTAAAGTCATTTTACTTTAATACATTTAAAGTATAGCTACTACAGCTACATTTTATATGCATTATTTCACACAGACTTTAATCTGAATGTTCACACAAACAACACGATTAGTGAAAACAGCACAGATTACTTTTATGAAAAGGACGCTTTAAAATGTGCATTTCTGTGTGTTCATGCCAAGCAGTGCTATCTCTTTAATATAATCTCACTGGCAAACCGTCGGGCTGCCCTTAAACATCACATTGCATTATTAAGACATGAACTTTAATGAGGGGTTCATGACGAGACGACTCTGCGGACCACCAGCCTGAAAGAAAGCCAAGTGATAAACTGTGTTTGGTCTGTCACCTTCAATTAAACTCAGTCTAATTGCTGTGAAATGGGCAAGAATTCAAGCCACGTAAGACGGCGTGGCGAATAGGCTCGCTACGTCATGCTCGCCCCGCGAGTCAATGCTAGCTGAAGGACAGCGAATCAGCGCGTTTCCGCTAACACCCAGCCTCATCCACAGACATACAGCCAGCGTTTGGAGTGGTCGTCAATACATCTCCTATCCATTAGAATCAAACTCTACAGTAATCTGCACTGAGCCCACAGGCAAACATTTCACAGCACATTATAATTAGGGCTGCACAATATTTCATTTCAGCATCGATATTGCAATGTTTTCAGTCCGCAATAGCCACAGTGCAGTAATGTCAGTTCAGTTTAAGTTCAGGTTTAGTTTATTCGTCCCTTAGGAAGTTTGAGTGAGATTATAGTCGACTGGGAACCAGTCATTGTGTCTGTGTACACCTGGTAATATCATGTGTTTTTCTGATCGGATACCTATTTGATTACTGAAAATGTGACCATATAAATTCGCCTCTGTTAAACGTATAGTGATGGGAAGTTCGGATCATTTTACTGACTCGGATCTTTGAGTCTCGTTCATCGAGATGAACGAATCTTTTTTCGAGTCATTTCGTTCATTTGAATCTATTTGCCAAAATATTATTAAAATGTTACGAATTGCTTCCGAACACATCTACAACGAGCCCAAAAGGTTGATCACACGACAAATAAGTCATCAATAGAACACTATTAGAAGGAGATAATAATAATTCAATGTTGACCTGCTCTATGAAGGTATTTTTATCTCTTTGCTCACCTCTTCATGTCTTCAAATGTCAGTGGTTCGTTCACGTTACACTGAGAGTCACATATAATCTTAACTAATGTACAGAGTCGATAGGAGCCATGATGATTAGTTCACCTTTCAAGTCTTCTGGTTCTTGAGTCGTTCGTTCATCACGTGACAGAATGACTCAAACCTGAGGACTCGAGAGATGAACGGATCAATTCTTTTTCCGGCTCTAAACGAGTATTATTGGCCAGTGATGAACGAATGACTCGGATCCAATAGAGGACTCGAGAGATGAACGGTTCAATTATTTTTCCGGGTCAAAACGCAAATATGATTGGCCCGTGATGAAGGAATAACTCAGACCCGATAGAGGACTCGAGAGATGAACGGTTCAATTCCTTTTCCGGATCTTAACGCAAATGATTGGCTTCTGCCTTTCCGCGATGAACGACTCAAAAGACTTGAAATGAACGATACCACCTGCACAAATGTGCGCACGTGCGGATGAACGAATCACTCCCTAAGAGGACTCGTAGTTTCCGAGTCATATTGAAGATTCGTTCAAAATGAACGAACCGTTCATGAACGACCCATCACTATAAACCTATATGATTCCTATGTCATATATATGCCAATTTAACTAGGTTACGTCGACTAGCATCAGATTCACCATATATTAATTGCAGAAATGTAAGCTATAATCATTCATTCATTTTCTTTTCAGCTTAGTCCCTTTATTAATCTGGGGTCGCCACAGCGGAATGAACCGCCAACTTATCCAGCAAATGTTTTACACAGCAGATGCCCTTCCAGCCGCAACCCATCACTGGGAAACATCCACACACACATTGATTCACACATATACACTACGGACAATTTAGCCTACCAAATTTCATGTTTTTGGACTTGTGGGGGGAATATGCAAATAGAGGTCTGCATTATATATTTCCGCAATAAATTACCGAATAAAGCGCGAGAGCAGTCGGTAACAGGTTTAATTTGGGATGGGAGTAGGCCGTCTAGCAATATCACTCCCAACTCCCGAGCGAGCACGTGTATGTATGTGTGTAAATGAAATGCTGTGATGCTGTGTTTAGCTTGTTTGTTGCTGTGTGTGTATGTGTGTGTGCGAATGAGAGAGAGAGAGCTTTGCCTGTGTGTGTGCTTGGTGCTTATGTGTGTGTGTGTTTATACAGACAGCTTGTTATATATGGACTCTATAGCTGGTTGGTTTTCGGTTTTGTCCCCCCCCCTTTAGTGGGATCGGGCGCGGCGGGTAGAAAATGGGGCGGGTCGGGCAGCGGGACAACAAATGCTGCCCTGCCGAGGCTCGAACCAGCGATCTTCTTACTGTGAGGTGAACGTGCTACCCACTGTGCCACCATGAGGCTAAATTTAATTCATAATAGTCTTTAAAAAGTTTCAAATTTGACATGGAGAAACCTGCAGAGACCCTGTATTTACATCACAATGCGGAAAATCGCAGAAAATCAAAACATTGCAATACTGTGCAGCCCTACATCACAGCTTCATCATTCAGCGCAGAAACCACTAACGTGACGAAGAAGACGACGTGTTCTTTTCCTCTAGATTTAGATACACTCTGACACAAAACGGTGTTTAATCATGACGTTAAATTGTGATGCGTTACCTGTCTGTGCGACACAAAAAATCAAAAACAAAATCGACGCTACACATGTGATAATAGACTTCTCTCTTTAAAAATAAAGGCAAACGTATTTGTTTCTTCTCTGTTCTGTCTGTCGTGCCGGGGACGAGTGTGTCTTGGGTTTAGAAGTGCGTCTCCTTCTCTGTGATGGTGGAGATCTTGCCGTCCGCCCTCATTTTGGCATCAGCATCATTGATAGCGCAGGGACCCCTGGAGGCCACGTGGCCCCTCATACGCAGGTCTGCACTGGGGGTCGTCAGCTTCTTGATCCGCTGCAATCACATTCAGACCACACAAATCAGTGCATGCATGCAACAGAAGCAATGTTTACACCTAAAGATGCAAATGGAGGCTTTTCACAACACACATTTTCCATCATTTAGCCCCTTATTTATTAGGGATCGACACAGCGGAATGAACCACCAACTTATCCAGCATATGTTTTACGCAGCGGATGCCCTTCCAGCTGCAACCCAATACTGGGAAACACCTTTACACTCTCACATTTACACTCATACAGTGTAGTTCATCAATTCCCCTATAGCGCATGTGTTTGGACTGTGGGGGAAACCGGAGCTCCTGAAAGAAACCAATGTTAACACGGGGAGAACATGCAAACTCCACACAGAAATGCCAACTGGTCCAAGCGGGACTCAAACCAGCAACATTCTTGCTGTGAGGTGACAGCGCTAACCACTGAGCCACCGTGTCACCCTACAAAACTGTAATGACGCATTTAAATAGACACATTTTGAACTGGTTTAACATCGTTTACCATGTGAACCACTGTTCACGTTCAACTAAAGTGCTTTTTTTAGCGTACTTGCACTATATTCTTTGTCGAATAAAGTTATTTTGACTAGAGCATGTTTTTTATTCAGTGCTCTCTCTCTCTCTCTCTCTCTCGCTCTCCGCTATAATGTCAATCAGACTTGGCACATTGAGGTCAAAGTGGCGTCTCGACACTGAAGTGCTCGTCTTCAGCTCCGCAGTAGAACACTGGAAAATCTTCTTTAATCCGCAGAAACAGCAGAGGTGAATCCAGGACAGACAAACATGACTCAGGTTTACATCATCATTAAGGCTGAATATTTGCGCAATTAATGAGTCAAAAGCTGCACGCTTATTACTACCAGCACAGCTACAGCAGAAGATAATCATGTGGAAACCTAATGGTTCATATTAAAACTAAATAAATAGATATAAAAATAGAGAAATGTTATGTAATCATGTGGGTTATTGTGCATACAGTCATGCATTTTTGTTGTCACTATTAACCTCTTAAGGCCCAAGCTGTTTTCTTTAGCATTCATTTTTTATTTTTCTTTGCTATTTGGGCTTTTTGAATCTAATTAGAATAAAAATCAAAGTATTATCTTTTGATATGATGTACTTTTTGAGAAAAATGATGTCCATATATGTGGACTCGTGGTCTGATTTTACATAAAACACTTTTTCCTGAATTCTTTTTCATGCATATTTAACAGGTTTTTTAAACTTGCTTACTATCAGAGAGTAAAAATTAAAAATTTTCCCAATTTTGGACAGTTAAAAATAGTGTTTGGGACATTTCATATGCTGCAAAACAGTTGCAGGATGACACTGTATGTCTAAAATAAAATATAAAACATTCAGAGTATTTTAAACAGCCAATTAAGAGCTAATATGTGCTAAGAGGTTAAGACAATAAAAAAAAAAATAAAATAAATATATATATATATATATATATATATATATATATATATATATATATATATATATATATATATATATATATATATATATAATAATAAATAAATAAATAAATAAATATATATATATATATATATATATATATATATATATATATATATATATATATATATATATATATATATATTATATATATATAATTTATTTTTTTTTATTGTCTTAACCTCTTAGCACATGTTAGCTCTTAATTGGCTGTTTAAAATATATGTGTGCATATATATATATATATATATATATATATATATATATATATATATATATATATATATATTAAACATTTTAAATAAAATATTTAATAAAAATGTAATTTAAAATAGTTTTAGTTAACCTAGAGATTCAAAAATAGATATATGAAAAAGCTAAACATTTTTCTAGTTAATTGTTTAAAAAATAACATTTAAAAATAATCTACTAGAGATTAAAATAAAAAGAAAAGTGAAAATATTAAAAAGGAGATTTAAAAAAAGCTAGAGATTTATAAAAAGTTTAAGATTTTAAAGGTGCGGTATGCACGTTTTGACCCTTCTAAGGCATAAAAATATCCTAATATGATATTTCAGAAACATGCTCATTCTTGTTTATCTGAAACGCATTGCTGAAGTCAGATATTCTGCTTTGAGAATGTGCAATACAAGCCGGAGCATCTGTCTTGGTATTGGTCTCTTTAACCCGCCCACTGCCAATTTAACCAATTATATTCCAGCACTCTGGGTTTCCTTGGTGGAAGACAGCGTATTTCATTCAGTCAGTCATGAAGGCTCTCAAAGCATGTTTCCATGACTAAAATGCGACCTCTGGTGGACTGTAGCTGCCTGAAATAAGACGCAGATTCAGAGTTCCACATGAGGTGGTTATTATTAGCAAATAATATGAATATTATGAACGTTAGGTGAGCAGGTAACCCCGTGTCCTAACAACACACTACATGACGAGAAATGCTGTGATAAACAATTAGGCTTTTTTCACCAGACGAAACATGACAGAAATGTAAACACAGCCATTCAGAAGCACAGAATATTGCACTCACTGCACTTCAACCAAATGGTGAGGTTTATAATCATATTAAACCTCTTTAACATGATTAAATGTAGATGCTGAATCACTTATATGTGTTGGTTTCAAATCTAAAGCTCAATCTCAGACGGGTTATTTTATTCTCCAGATCTGAGCTGAACTATCTGCTGCTGCTTTCAGTAGTATGCCAATAAATGTGATGTAAAATGGCATTGTTAACACTGAATAAAGCACATGAGCTGTACCTGAGCTGATCTTTGTCAGTTTTCTGTTGTTCAGCTGTGAGAAACAGAAGCCGTTTCTAATATATACATTTCAGATGTTGGTTAGAACAAAAACCCTCCTTTAATATCTTAAATATCTCGTGCTGTTGCTTTCATTTAAAACACGATTTAAATCAGCCTTTAGGCTCAAAAGTCAGGCACACTATTGTTGACGTTGTCAGCCTGCGCTTGTGTGTTTTCAACCAAGAGTGCAATACCTAGTTCAGCCACTGAGTGTCAAACTTACATCCTGCACCTTTAAATACTGATATAAAACAAGCTCTTTTTAAAGTAGATTTGAAAAAGCTAGAACATGTATTTTAACTTGATATTACAAAAAGCTAGAGATTAATAAAATAGATTTAAAAATCTAGATTGTTAGAAAATGTAGATTCAAGAAAGTTACAGATTTTTTAAGCTAAATATTACATTTTTATTAAAAGAAAAGAAAGATGAAAATGATAGCTTACAGAGAATACCTAGACATTTTAGAGATTATAAAAAGCTATATTTTTAAAATAGAGATTGTTTAAAAAATAGATTAAAAATATTAGTTTTTAAGCAAGAGATTAAATAAAAAAATTAAGCTACATATAAAAACTAGAGATTTTTTAAAGTTTTTATTCTTAAGGTTTGAGAAAAAATTATAAAGAAAATAAAAAAAACTAAAGGGTAATGTAAAAAAAGCATTCACCTCACGGAACGTTCCTTTAGTTTTCCAAATCTGAAATAAGATCCCCAGAGGAATGCAAACCATCGAGGACATGGCCATCATCCAGCCGATGCCGTAACCCCAGTCTGGATACGTGTACACATTATTATACTTCAGCGGCTTATACTTGATCAAGAAGAAGAGGAAGATGCCCTGAAACAGACCATCATGTGGACAGACGTTAAACACTGATATTAACAATGGTATTATTGACATTAACACTGTTCTTAACACTGATATTAGCACTTACGTTAATACTGACATTAGCACTGATATTACTGACATCAACACTGATATTAACACTGACACTAGCACCAATATTAACATTAACACTGACATTAACACTGATATGACTGAAAGTAACACTGACACTAACAAAATTAACACTGACATTAACACTGATATTAACACTGATATGACTGAAAGTAACACTGACACTAGCACCAATATTAACACTGACACTAGCACTGATATGAACACTGGTATGACCGAAAGTAACACTGACACTAGCAACAAAATTAACACTGACACTAGCACTAATATTAACACTGATATGACTGAAAGTAACACTGACACTAGCACCAATATTAACAGTGACACTAGCACTGATATTAACACTGGTATGACTAAAAGTAACACTGACACTAGCATCAATATTAACACTGATATTAACACTGGTATGACTAAAAGTAACACTGACACTAGCATCAATATTAACACTGACACTAGCACTGATATTAACACTGGTATGACTGAAAGTAACACTGACACTAGCACCAATATTAACACTGACACTAGCACTGATAATAACACTGGTATGACTAAAAGTAACACTGACACTAGCATCAATATTAACACTGACACTAGCACTGATATTAACACTGATATGACTGAAAATAACACTGACACTAGTACCAATATTAACAGTGACATTAACTGACATTAGCACTGATATTAACACTGACACTAGCACTGATATGACTGAAAGTAACACTGACACTAGCACCAATATTAACACTGACACTAGCACTGATATTAACACTGGTATGACTGAAAGTAACACTGACACCAGCAACAAAATTGACACTGACACTAGCACTGATATTAATACTGGTATGACTGAAAGTAACACTGACACTAGCACCAATATTAACAGTGACACTAGCACTGACACTAGCACTGATAATAACACTGGTATGACTGAAAGTAACACTGACACTAGCACCAATATTAACACTGACACTAGCACTGATATTAACACTGGTATGACTGAAAGTAACACTGACACTAGCACCAATATTAACACTGACACTAGCACTGATATTAACACTGGTATGACTGAAAGTAACACTGACACTAGCACCAATATTAACACTGACACTAGCACTGATATTAACACTGGTATGACTAAAAGTAACACTGACACTAGCATCAATATTAACACTGATATTAACACTGGTATGACTAAAAGTAACACTGACACTAGCATCAATATTAACACTGACACTAGCACTGATATTAACACTGGTATGACTGAAAGTAACACTGACACTAGCACCAATATTAACACTGACACTAGCACTGATAATAACACTGGTATGACTAAAAGTAACACTGACACTAGCATCAATATTAACACTGACACTAGCACTGATATTAACACTGATATGACTGAAAATAACACTGACACTAGTACCAATATTAACAGTGACATTAACTGACATTAGCACTGATATTAACACTGACACTAGCACTGATATGACTGAAAGTAACACTGACACTAGCACCAATATTAACACTGACACTAGCACTGATATTAACACTGGTATGACTGAAAGTAACACTGACACCAGCAACAAAATTGACACTGACACTAGCACTGATATTAATACTGGTATGACTGAAAGTAACACTGACACTAGCACCAATATTAACAGTGACACTAGCACTGACACTAGCACTGATAATAACACTGGTATGACTGAAAGTAACACTGACACTAGCACCAATATTAACACTGACACTAGCACTGATATTAACACTGGTATGACTGAAAGTAACACTGACACTAGCACCAATATTAACACTGACACTAGCACTGATATTAACACTGGTATGACTGAAAGTAACACTGACACTAGCACCAATATTAACAGTGACACTAGCACTGACACTAGCACTGATAATAACACTGGTATGACTGAAAGTAACACTGACACTAGCACCAATATTAACACTGACACTAGCACTGATATTAACACTGGTATGACTGAAAGTAACACTGACACTAGCACCAATATTAACACTGACATTAACACTGACACTAGCACTGATAATAACACTGGTATGACTGAAAGTAACACTGACACTAGCATCAATATTAACACTGACACTAGCACTGATATTAACACTGATATGACTGAAAGTAACCCTGACACTAGCACCAATATTAACACTGACACTAGCACTGATATTAACACTGATATGACTGAAAGTAACACTGACACTAGCACCAATATTAACACTGACACTAGCACTGATATTAACACTGATATGACTGAAAGTAACACTGACACTAGTACCAATATTAACACTGACACTAGCACCAATATTAACACTGACACTAGCACCAATAATAACACTGACACTAGCACCAATATTAACACTGACATTAACACTGACAATAGCACTGATATTAACACTGATATGACTGAAAGTAACACTGACACTAGCACTGATAATAACACTGATATGACTGAAAGAAACACTGACACTAGTACCAATATTAACAGTGATATTAACTGACGTTAGCATTGATATTAACAAAACATTAGCACTGATGTTAACACTGACATTAGCACAGATATTAACACTGACACTATCACTGATATTAACACTGATGTTACTGACAGTAACACTAGCACTGATATTAACACACACATTAACACTGACACTAGCACATATAATAACACAAACATTAACACTTAATATTGCTGACATTAACCATGATATTAATACTGTTGTTAACACATTGACTCACTGTGCAGATGCCCGGTGTGAAGAACTTCCAGCACCACTTGATGAAGAAGATGGGTTTATATCCAATCATGTCCTCAATGTTCATATAAAACCTGTCGCTGCCTGCACAGAAACAGCAACAACGCCATTATTCACTGCAGTAAAGCATCTATATTTACAACAGTTATACAGCATCACGCTGATGTTTGTCCATGCACTTCTGCCAGCATTTTAATAGATATTTGACAAATCTAGAGCTAAAACAAACAAAAATGACAAAAAAGATGAAAATTAAATATACACTAAATATAAGCAAGATAGAGATTTTGACAATAACTAGAATAAAGTTAAAGATTTAAAAAACATCAATTAAAATGCTAGAGATTGAAATAATTAAGATTAAGAGAAAGAAACAAAGATTTAAAAAGCTAAAATACATATGTTTAAAAACCTACATTAAAAATATAGTTTTAAAAATAGGATTTAAAAGCTAGATATGTAAATAAAATTAGATTTTATAAAGCTAAAGAATTCAAAACAGAAATAGTTTTTAAAAAGCTAAAGATAAAAATATATATATAAAAAGCAAAACATAAAAATAGCTTTCCCAGGGATGGGTCATGGCTGGAAGGGCATCCACTGCGTAAAAAACTTGCTGGATGGGTAGGCGGTTCATTCCGCTGTGGCGACCCCGGATTAATAAAGGGACTAAGCCGACATGAAAATGAATAAATGAAGATAAAAATAGCTATTTTAAAAAAAAGAGTTTTATAAAGCCAAGTATAAAAAATACTAATAAAAAACATATATAGATATTTATTTACATACAAATATAGATTATTCATTTTTTTAAACGAATTTAAACAAGCTAAAGATAAAAAAAATAGATTTAGTTAAAATAAGAGAAAGCTAGATTTAAAAAAAGATTTCTAAATACTGTAAATAAAAATACATTCTATAAAAATAGGAGCTATATAATTTTTAAAAAGCTATAAAAACACACACATATATATATATATATATATATATATATATATATATTTTTTTTTTTTTTTTTTTTTGCATGTATGTTTACAACAGTTATACAACTTATATACCCTGTTATCAGTCTGCTTTACATGTTTCAGTGTTTGCACTGTCTGACTTGAGCCAGCAGGGGGCAGGATGCCCACAGAAATGTGATGAAACAGATTATTAAACAGAAGAGGATCTGCTGCCACGTCTAATTTAAACATCTGAAGCTAGTTTCTGTTTTTTATCTATTTATTTTTTAACGCTACCTTTTTTTCTTAATATCTTGTTTTTCTCCAGCTGTTTTTTTAATGAAAGTTTGCTTTAAAAAAAGTTTTAATAGGTTGAAGTTTTAAACAGAATGCACCATTCATTCATTCATTTTCTTTCGGCTTAGTTCCCTATTTTACAGGGGTCGCCACAGCGGAATTAACCGGCAACTATTCCAGCTTTTGTTTTACGCAGTGGACGCCCTTCAAACCGCAACCCAGTACTGGGAAACACCCTCACACACTCACATTCACACACATTCACTAAGGCCAACTTAGTTAATTCAGTTCCACTACAGCGCATGTGTTTGGACTGTGGGGGAAACTGTAGAAGCACAGGGAGAACATGCAAACTCCACACAGAAATGCCAACTAACCCAGCCGAGGCTCGAACCAGTGACCTTCTTGCTGTGAGGTCACAGTGCTAACCTCTAAGCCACCGTGCCACCCTAACGTACCAATTATTTCTATTTAGTTGTTATTTATTAGTTTATTAGTTGGATGTCTAGACTACAGATGCTCTTGCATATTAGATGATGAATATTAGTTATGCATGTAAAAAGCCCAATATCTTACCATAAACCCAGCCAATGCAGATGGACTCAAATATGGCCACAAACAAAAGACACATGCCACTGGCTGCATACGAGTCAAACAGCTGGAACACGTACATGCCACCCTGCGGACACAAAACACACACACAATCAGATACAAACACAACACCACAGTCTGATGCACTGACAGCTCTCCATTCAGGCTTATTACAGGATCAAATGTTCTTGTTGTGATTAATGGCTGAAGCTTTCATCATGATATATTGTGTGGGATTATCACAATATTTAACAGCACTTTAACAGGTTCAAAAACACTAGTGTATTTTGGTTATATAATGGTTAATCATTTATTTTTGCCCACTCCTAATTCTGTTAATAACTGTGCACAATTTAATAAACCTCTGACCAACACGAGCATCACAATAAAGCATATTTTGGCATTATTGAGCAGCCATAACTACTGGCATATTGACACAAGCAAAGCTTTCAAAGCCTCTTCATCTCCTCTCCTCCTAGTAACAGAGACTGTCTGTCGTTCTTCAGTTGGGTGGGTTTATTCATGAAACATGGAGTGAAAGTGTTCACCTGACTGCACATTACTGTTGGAGAGCTGAACACAGGCCTATTTTTACCCTTGGACCAGTCATAAACACATGCAGGAGCGGCGGTATCATGTTAGGTGAAACAGCCGAACTCTACAGCAAAAACACCTAAAAAAAACACACAACCACTACAATAACACCAACACTACAGGAATATACACCAATACTACAACCAAAAACACCATTGCTACAAGCTAAAAACACCATTACTACAGCCAAAAACACTATCACTACAGCCAAAAACACCATCCCCACAGCCAAAAATACCATCACTACAACCAAAAGCACCATCACTACAGCCAAAACACCATTAATACAGCCTAAATCAACACCACTACAGCAATATACACCACCACTGCAGCCAAAAACACCATCACTATAACCAAAAACATGATCGCAACAGCAAACAATACCACCACTACAAAAATATACACCAATACTTCAATCAAAAACACCATCGCTACAGTCATAAACACCATCACTACAGCCATACATAACAACTACAGCAATATACATTATCACTACAGCCAAAAACATCGTCATTAAAGGAATATACCTCAATATACAAACAAAAAATACCCTTGCTAGAGCCAAAAGAGCCATGATCACTACAGCCAAGAACAACACAACTACAGCAATATACCATCCCTACAGCCAAAAACACCATCCCTACAGCCAAAAACACCATCACTACAACCAAAAACATGATCACTACAGAAAAACAACATCACTGCAAGAATATACACCATCACTACAACCAAACACACCATCACTACAGCAACATACACCATCACTTCACCCAAAAACACCACCACTAAAGCAACATACACCATCACTTCAGACAAATCACCACCACTACAGACAAAAACACCACCACTACAGCAACATACACCATCACTACAGACAAAAACTCCACCACTACAGCAACATACACCATCACTACAGACAAAAACTCCACCACTACAGCAACATAAACCATTACTACAGACAAAAACTCCACCACTACAGCAACATAAACCATTACTACAGACAAATCACCACTACTACAGCCACATACACCATCATTACAGACAAAAACACCACCACTACAGCAACATACACCATCACTACAGACAAAAACACCACCACTACAGCAACATACACCATCACTACAGACAAAAACACCACTACTACAGCAACATACACCATCACTACAGACAAAAACACCACCACTACAGCAACATACACCATCACTACAGACAAAAACACCACCACTACAGCAACATACACCATCACTACAGACAAAAAGACTACCACTACAGCAACATACACCACCACTACAGTAACATACACCATCACTACAGACAAAAACACCACCACTACAGCAACATACACCATCACTACAGACAAAAAGACTACCACTACAGACAAAAACACCACCACTACAGTAACATACACCATCACTACAGACAAAAAGACTACCACTACAGACAAAAACACCACCACTACAGTAACATACACCATCACTACAGACAAAAACACAACCACTACAGACAAAAACACAACCACTACAGACAAAAACACCACCACTACAGTAACATACACCATCACTACAGACAAAAACACAACCACTACAGACAAAAACACAACCTCTACAGTAACATACACCATCACTACAGACAAAAACTCCACCACTACAGCAACATAAACCATTACTACAGACAAAAACTCCACCACTACAGCAACATAAACCATTACTACAGACAAAAACTCCACCACTACAGCAACATAAACCATTACTACAGACAAATCACCACTACTACAGCCACATACACCATCATTACAGACAAAAACACCACCACTACAGCAACATACACCATCACTACAGACAAAAACACCACCACTACAGCAACATACACCATCACTACAGACAAAAACACCACTACTACAGCAACATACACCATCACTACAGACAAAAACACCACCACTACAGCAACATACACCATCACTACAGACAAAAACACCACCACTACAGTAACATACACCATCACTACAGACAAAAAGACTACCACTACAGACAAAAACACCACCACTACAGTAACATACACCATCACTACAGACAAAAACACAACCACTACAGACAAAAACACAACCACTACAGACAAAAACACCACCACTACAGTAACATACACCATCACTACAGACAAAAACACAACCACTACAGACAAAAACACAACCTCTACAGTAACATACACCATCACTACAGACAAAAACACCACCACTACAGTAACATACACCATCATTACAGACAAAAAGACCACCACTACAGACAAAAACACCACCACTACAGTAACATACACCATCACTACAGACAAAAACACCACCACTACAGTAACATACACCATCACTACAGACAAAAACACAACCAATACAGGAATATACTTGCAATATACATAATCACTACAACCAAAACACCTTCGCTACAGCCAAAAACACCACCACTACAGTCAAAAACATGATCACTACAGCAAAACAACATCACTGCAAGAATATACACCATCGCTACAACCAAAAACACCACCACTACAGTAACATACACCATCACTACAGACAAATCACCACCACTACAGACAAAAACACCACCACTACAGCAACATACACCATCACTACAGACAAATCACCACCACTAGAGACAAAACCATTACCACTACAGCAACATACACATCACTAAAGACAAAAGCACAACCAATACAGGCATATACTTGCAATATACACCATCACTACAACCAAAAACACCACCACTACAGCAACATACACCACCACTACAGACAAAAACACAACCAATACAGGAATATACTAGCAATATACACCATCACTACAACCAAAACATCTTTACTACAGTCAAAAAAAAGTCTCTGCAGCCAAAAACATCATCACTACAGCACTTCACACTATCACTACAACCATAAACACCATTGCTACAGCCAAAAACACCACTACAGCCATATACACCATCACTACAGCCAAAAACACCAATGATGCAGCCAAAAACACAACCTCCACAGCAATATACACCATTACTACAACCAAAAACACCATCACTAAATCAAAAAACACAACCACTACAGACCAAAACACCATCCCTACAAACAAAACACCATCACTAAATCACAAACACAGCTGCTGCAGAAAAAAACAATCATTATAACATACAAAAATATACAAGCACAGCCCAAAACACCACCAGTACAGTATGAACACCACCACTACTGACAAAAACACATCACTAGAGCCAAATCACCATCACTACAAAAAAAAACCTCAAACACAGAAATAAACACCATCAATACAACCAAAAACAACATCACTACAGCCAAAAAACCATCACTACAGCCAAAATCAACATCATTGCAGCCAAAAACACCATCACTACAGCCAAAAACACCATCATTGCAGCCAAAAACACCATCACTACACCCTAAAACACCATCACTACAGAAATATACACCATCATTACAACCAAAATTACTTGCACTAAAGCAATATACACCAACACTACAACCCAAAACACCACCACTGTAGTCAAAACCACCACCACTACAGCCAAAAACATGACTAATACAACAACAACACCACAACCACAGCCAAAAACACCATCACAGCCAAAAAAAATTGCTAAAGCCAAAAACACCACCACTGCCAATAAACACCACTACAGCAATTTACACCATCACTACAACTCAAAACACCATCGCTACAGCCAAAACACCAATTTACACCATCATTACAGCCAAAACATCATCCCTACAACCTCAAAAACCACCAATAAAGCAAAAACACAACAGCACAAAAACTCCACCTGTGCATCCAAAACGAAATTTCTACAACCAAAAACACTAAACACAACAGCCCAAAACTCCAGAACTACAGCCCAAAACACAACAGCCTAAAAACACCATCACTAGCCAAAAAAATCTCTCCAGCCAAAAACACCATCACTACAGCAAAAAAAACTCAACAGCATAAAGCACCACCATAAAAAACACCAACCAGGCGTTTTACAAACCAGAGCCAAGATTAACAATTAACCAAATCAGTCCACAAAAACAACCTGATGTAAACAACAAATCTGCTTGACCTTGATGAATAAGAAACTTGAGTTATTCTGATTATTTTATGAGATTAATTATTGCTTAAAACCAAATAAGAAAGCATGTTAGCACTAAAAACTCAGCTGCACTCATAGACTAGACATGAGACGATAACCCATTTCAAGGTTTACCACGGTTTAGAGAAGTCAAGGATTTAAAACCACTAAATGTTTCTGTTATATCATTCCTACAATATATGTAAGTATGTAGTTTGCCTTATTTAGAACTCTCATGGTTTTTGGAGGTATAAAAGTGACTGTATTTTACCTCCGTCAGCATGATTAGACCCAGGAAGAATGAAGCTATGGACATGCCCAGGATGAGCAGCTCTCTCCGGTAGCCCACGCGGAAGGTTTTAGGGTACATATCCACAATGGCCGTCACAAGACTCTCCACACACACAAACTAAACACAGAGAGCACAGCAGCGTTGATATTTTCACATTACTTTCTTTCATAACACAGTAACAATCATGAAGTATCCATATTTTTAATAGTGTTTGTAAAAGAAAAAAGTTGAAGACCTCCTGTGAAATTTATAGCTATTTTTCTAATACTTCTCAGTTTCAAGATTTTTTCCAACACATATTTTTAATTATGATAGTTTTAATAACTTATTTTATAGTCTTTGTCATGATGACAGTACATAATATTTGAATAGTTATTTTGCAAGATAGTATTCAGCTTAAAGTGACTTTTAAAGGCTTAACTAGGTTAACTAGACAAGTTAAGCTAATTGTCATTAGACAACAGTGGTTTGTTCTGAAGACAATCAAATATATAATTCCCTAAAGGTGCCGTGAAGTGCTTTGAAATGTGCATTTTTATTCAATGTTTACATAATCTCAACTAAAAAAAGATGAAAGGGTGGGATATACAGTAGCCCCTCCCCTTTTTAAATTGTAGCCAATAGCGTTTTGTTTTCATCACAGCTCTGCCAGTGAGAATGGTTGAGCTTAAGCGCATCAAATGAAAAGCAAATGAGAGCGTCTTAAAGGGGGCAGGGCTCGTCAGATACACGAGAGCATTTGATTGGTCAAAAGATTTGATTTAAAAAAAAAAAAACATTTATGCGGAAGTGAAGAACTACAAGCTTTACATTTATGTCTTTAATTTATGTCCTTAATACTAACAGACCGTAACTAACATTTAAAAATATATGTACTGATTTCATGGGACTTTAAGGGGGTTAATAATATGTTTGACAGGGTGCGTGCGACGTGTCTGAAGAGCGAGGAGGGATGCCAAGGGGAGAAGGGTACGCGACGTATTTGAGGACCGGGAGGGAGACGCGTGATTTCCGGTAGATTACGACTCGTTTGCTGGCATCCGGGAATCTCTGTGCATTTGCAGATAACTCCTGAATTTCCCGCCCTACTCATAATTTTCTCTTCATATAGCCGTATGCCTATTACATATCAATAAACCACTGTGATATAGCCGGGCTCGGAAACTATCACTTTCTCACTACAATCGATCCCCTCCAGAATTCGTTTCAATCGAGCCGAGACCACCTCATTCAGGCGATCTCGGACCAATTGATTTGGCGCATATCCGAGCGCGATTGCTGGTTTCACATATGCCAAACGAACCGCGCTAACTGGGCAAACGAGACAGATTCCAAAACAAAAGTCTTGGTGTGAAAGCACCCTCAAATGGTTCAACTTTGTTTGTTTTTTTACGACACCCCACACTACAGTTTCTCATCAAATCCTAACCAATCAAATTCTCTCTAGTATCTCACATGCCCCTCCCCTTCTTCTCATTTGCTTTTCATTTGATGTGTTTGAGCTCAACCGCTCACTGGCAGAGCTGTGATATAACAAAACGCTATTGGCTGGTTTTTCACAAGGGGAGTTTCTATTCTGTGTCCCGCCTTCTCTTAATTTTTCAGTTGGGATTAAGTCAAACATCGAATTAAAAAATAATCATTTCAAAGCAGGGGCGACGCAGTGGCGCAGTAGGTAGTGCTGTCGCCCCACAGCAAGAAGGTCGCTGGTTCGAACCTTGGCTCAGTTGGTATTTCTGTGTGGCGTTTGCATGTTCTCCCTGCCGTCCGTGGGTTTCCTCCGGATGCTCCGGTTTCCCCCACAGTCCAAAGACATGAGCTACAGGTAAATTGGATAGGCTAAATCGTCCCTAGTGTAGGAGTGTGTGTGTGGATGTTTCCCAGAGATGGGTTGCTGATGGAAGGGCATCCGCTGCATAAAAAAAACTTGCTGGATAAGTTGGCGGTTCATTCCGCTGTGGCAACCCCGGATTAATAAAGGGACTAAGCCGACAAGAAAATGGATGAATGAATCATTTCAAAGCACTTCACAGGAGCTTTAATGTAAATGATTTATTTTTCATTGGCTCAAGTGATCAAATTTAGATGTGAATTGCATGTATGAAAGCTTTGTTCCAGTGTGTGTGCATGAACAGTGAATCACCTGACTGTCCAGTCCGAGGAAGATGAGCATCATGAAGAAGAGCGCAGCCCACAGCGGAGCCCACGGCATCATGGTCACAGCTTTAGGATACGCTATAAACGCTAGACCAGGACCTGAAGCACATTTCACAACAATATTAATGACACGACTACACCAACATGCAATCTGGAGTAGATAATGAGATTCTAAAAGACAGTCATTGTAGTTAATTATATCTATTTCAATTTATTTAACCCTTGGTAAATAAATTGGGTCGTTTTCATCCACTCTGGCTTAATTTGGCCACAATGTTCTCTGTGTTTCAGCAAATGCAATGCTTTTTTGCAAACAAATCTTATTTTGACACATATTTTGGGGAAAATGCTTTGAAAATTTGCAAAAACTCAACAAGACACTCTGGGCGAGTTGACTCCCCTTTGGTTATGTTGGGGCTGTTTTTGCCCGATTAACTTCCATTACAATCTTATTTGTTATTGCAAAGTCATGACAGCATATTATCATGCATTCTTGATTGTTGCTGGTTTTCCCAGTTGGAAATAGCTGCAATAAAAAAAAAAACATAAAATAACTAATGTTTATTTATTGATTGCTTCTTAATTTAAGAAGTTTTAGGTATTTGAACTAGAAACAAAATCTCCAAGCATGAAAAGCAGTGTGTTGAGTGGTGAAATCTGCCTGGAGAGCATGCATTATATCACACAAATGCCTCGCTCTGGAGGATAACGTTGGTGAAATGCTCCAGTGATGCTGCCATGTGTCTTGGCTCTGCTTTTACAGCACAGAGACACCTGTCCAAAACCAGCAGGACAAGAGCAGAGATCACTGCCTTACAAACACTGTAAAATCAGCTCACAAATTACAGAATAGGAGCTACAAGATCCTCATATTAAATCCCGTATATGAAAATCAAACCATTGTTTCTTAATAATGTTTCTCTTTCTCAATAACACCCTTCAGTGCGTATTTCAGCCCCTTTTACAGTTGCTCTAGTGGTAAATAAGTAATGCTGAATTGTTGAATAAGTCATACAATAAAAAGCTTTTTCTGAGAAGTGCTTTAAACTGCATGAGTGGCTACACTACTGCACATCTACTGTATATCTCACGCATGCATTGCTTTTCTACATAAAGATGAAGCAGCATTTTAGAAATGAAGTGATGGTTTAATTGTCATCTTCAGCTCACCTGACTCTGCCACAGCCTCTATGGGCACGTTCTGTTCATACGCCATGAAGCCCAGGACAGAGAAGATGGCAAATCCTGCCACAAAACTGGTGCCACTGTTCAGGCAGCAGAGCATGAGGCAGTCTCTGCAAAACACAGGAGTGCATAAATATTCACCCCCCTTTAGACTCACTAGGTATATTTCCATCCACCGATTTATATGAATTATTGCAAAGGGAAAACTAAGAAACCTGATGTGCATAAATATTGAAATGTAGAGTATGCACACTAGTGAGGGGGATTCTGTGTAAAGAAAACATGATTTAGTGAATGAACTCTCTGCATGCGCTTCATCAGTGTGCGTGATGCGATTGAGTTTGAACAGATGATGATCAGATAAATCGTGAGAAAAACAAATCAACAGTTGAGTTTGTGCATATTTGACCCAACATTGGGTTACAAATAACCCAGGGTTTTTTTTTTAGAGGGCGGTTTCCAAAGTGAAATGTCTCTCTGCTTTCTCCATGGGTGAGCTGATATGAACAACTCAATCTTTAATCTTTCAATCTTTTTTTAAATAGGAATCTTCATTCATTCATTTTCTTTCTACATTGTCCCTTATTTACCAGGGGTCGCCACAGCTGAATGAACCACCAACTATTCCAGCATATGCTTTACACTAATGCCCTTCCAGCTGCAACCCAGTACTGGGAAAGGAAGAGGATTCTTTAAAACTATAATGAATAGGAAGGATTGTTTTATTGTTGGGTCAAATATGGACAAAAAACAGCAGCTGGGTTTAAAGATTTAAATAAAATTTTAATATAAATTAAAAAAATATTTAACAGAGTTTGTTTGTATTTGACCCAACTGGGGGTTGCAAAAACCCAAAATATTAATTTATTCATTAATTTTCCTTCTGCTTAGTCCCTTTTTTATCAGGGGTCGCCACAGCGGAATGAACCACCAAATATTCCAGCATATGTTTTACACAGTGAATGCCCTTCCAGCTGCAACCCAGTACTGGGAAAGGAATAGGAATCTTTAAACTCTTAAGTTGTTAATCAATTGAAAGGGTTTTTTTAACCCAACTTTGGGTCAAATATTGATAAAAATAACAGCTGGGTTAAAAGATTTTAAATATAAATTAAATATAATTGAAAAAACATAATTTAACAGAGTGGTTTGTCTGTATTTGACCCATTTCTGGGTTGCAACAACCCAGTATATTCATTCATTCATTCATTCATTTTCTTTCTGCTTTGTCCCTTATTTATAAGGGTCGCCAAAGCGGAATGAACTGCCAACTATTCCAGCATGTTTTACACGATTACAACGAATGCCCTTCCAGCTGCAACCCAGTACTGGGAAAGGAATAGGGATCTTTAAAACTCTTAAGTTGCTAATCAATTGGAAGGGTTGTTTTAACCCAACGTTGGTTCAAATATGGACAAAAACAACAGAATTAAACTAATTAAATATAATTGAAAAAAACTATTTAACAGAGTGTTTTGTCTGTATTTGACCCAACTCTAGGTTGCAACAACCCAATACATTCATTCATTCATTTTTCTTTGGCTTAGTCTCTATTTCAGAGGTCACCACAGCAGAATGAACCACCAACTATTCCAGCATACGTTTTATGCAGCTGCAACCCAGCACTGGGAAATACCCAAATACACTCCTTCACACACACTCATACACTATGGTCAGTTTAGTTCTCAATTCCCCTATAGCGCATGTGTTTGTACTGTGGGGGAAACAGGAGCATCGGTTTCTTCATCTGTAATTAGAAATTGTGCATGAGTTTAAGAGGTTTTCAAATGCATGTTTCACATTGGATTTGCAATGCTGACCAACAGAAAGTGACTTTGAATTGTGACTTTGAATTCCAAGAAATCAGCCGATCTGCTAATGTGACGGATTGCGAGGTAAGAATGGAGATCCAGCTGTGCCTGCGCTTCAGCAGACAGAAGACGGCGGTAAATATTTGATGATTCAGCAGCGGTTTGCCTGAAGGCATGGCAGAGATGAAGGATCCTAAGTCCTGTTTATGAGTGAACAATTAAATCTCTGATCACTCAAAAACAACATGCATCCTCACTGAGCTTGAGCAGTTCTATAGGAAATGGAGGATTATTGCAGTAGCAGAACTTTAATAAGATATTTGCCAAAGATGCATATGCTACATAGGGATGCGATAAAGGATTAACGCATATCAATTCAGAATTAAGTCATCAGTAAATCCAGCTTTATTTGTGTCGAGAGCTCACACTAGATTAAACCCACAGTGTTTTCATCTAAATATGTGAATTATGTTTATGTGCAAGCTGGAATTTAGCATTAGGCAATTGTGAATAAATCAGTGTTTCCATCCAATGAGAAACAAAAGAGAAGAAAACTAGTTTTTTTTATGAATCTTGAATATATTTTAGTCATGTAGAAGAGCAAGAAAGGAGTTTATCTGGACTCTGACCTGTAGCAGTTGTTGTTGTAACTGTTGTAGCTGCCGAGAGCCGTTAAACAACCCAGACATATAGCATATGAGAAGAAGATCTGCGTGCCGGCATCCACCCACACCTGCAACAAATAATAACACACGCATAACTCACATTACACCATTCAACCCAGGTATATTCTGAATATGTACCCCTGTATACATTTCTGGAGAGTGCCAAATACATCCCAGGAGGTACATATATATGCAGTTTTTGCAAATCCACCAGGGGCCGCTGTGTACGCTTTTTCAGATCTGAAATTTCTCTATCGAGTGCCATTCACCCCTGCTGTTCTTGCGTAAATCCACCAGAGGCCGCTGTCGACTGACTGATTTATCAATTAACCTAAGCTCCTCCCTTTCTAAACCCAACCAATAGTGTTTTTAAAAGCACTGATTGACCTGCCTACTGCCTTCCGTAAACCCAATCGACAGTGTTTTCAAAAGCAATCAAGACAAAGAAAAGCCCTTAAAATGCAGGATATACAGATTAAAAATAGTTTAGAGGCCCTCCAAAGAGCCAACCACTGTATTGTTTGTTAATTTAACATGCGCTCTTACTAAATCTAATTCACTCACATCTTAAATATGTCCTCTTTTCTTTTTAAATGTATATATTTTTTTAATTCATGCACTGTTCACTCATGAAATCTATAGGCAAATGCACACACTGCAAAAAAAAATTTTTCTTGCTTAGATTTTTTGTCTTGTTTCTAGTCTAAATATCTAAAATTTCTTATATCAAGAAGCATTTTTAAGACAAGCAAAACATATTGCCTTGTTTTGAGAAATAATATGCCAATATTAAGTCAGTTTTTCCAAAAAAAACAAGCAAAATAATCTGCCAATGGGGTGAGCAAATTAATCTTGTTTTTTCTTTTGACGTAAGATTATTTTGCTTACCCCATTGGCAGATTATTTTGCTTTTTTTAAGGAAAAACTGACTTAATATTGGCATAATATTTCTCAAAACTAGGCAATATGTTTTGCTTGTTTAGAAAATTCTTCTTGATTTAGGAACTTTTAGATATTTGGACTAGAAACAGGACAAAAAATCTAAGTAAGAAAAGCATTTTTTGCAGTGCAGCTTTAATTTTAAGCTAATTTATTGCATTTTTTTATTATTTTATTTAAAAAGTTCCTTATTATTGCCTTTTTAGCAACAAACTGTTATTAAGAAGAAACACCACTACACTCGCAAGCAGTTTAGAGCACTTTATCGTAAATCAAAGCACTTTTCGGTCCCACAAGTGACTTTAAAGGGAACTTCTTACGCAAAAATGAGTTCTATGAGGGGTTTAAACAGTTGTGTGGCAGCAGTGTGAACATCTCCAGCCTCTAATAGTAAACATGTATTAATTGTATTGTTTATACTTAAACTTGATAAAAACAGTCTGCAGAAACACTTTGATGGACATTCTCCCTTTGTACTTGTCATCAGATTGGGATAGCCCCACTTACTAGTGCAATCTCTCCCTGATTAGCATAGGACGGTAGTCTTATAACTTATAACACACACCTGAAAGCACCAACAGCACCTACTTTCCTCGAAAAACTGATTGATTCTTATGCAGGAGTCTCTCACCTGCAATGGGCTAACATAGCGCTCGAACACCCTGAATACAGTCATTCTGCCCCAGAGAGAGCCAGAAGTGTAAAAATGTGGCCATAGGGGATCTACAAGGGTCGGTGGAAAAATAAACCAGCAGCTCTTTAAAACGCTCTCACATCACCATTGAGCCACTAATCTCCTTTACTGGAGAAACAATGGAGAACTCAGAGTATTTGCTTCCTCCAGGGGTAACCACAGCAACCCTTCTGACCTCACAAACACACAGCGAGAACATCCAGTCTACGTGCACGCTCATTTACATCCTTATTTTAACATTCGGCTTCGCTCCGTCACATTCTCTAAAAGCTGCTTATTGATGTTGTGGCTAATTTGGAGGTTTGTTTTGCCTTGTTTTAGCGAGGAAATTGGAGCGTTTTCATATTCAAATGACAATAATATTGAATAACACTTTATAATAAGGTTGTATTAGTTCATGTATTTACTAACATTTATTACAGTATTTGTTCATGTTAGATAATGAGATCATTTATTGTTAGTTAACTTTCGGTGCATTAACCAAGGGCGTAGAATTGGCTTGGATAGAGGGGACGTGTCCTTACAGCCTGATCTGACAAGGAAACGCAAGTATTTTACGTTTTGACAGTTTAGTGGCTAATTCGTACAAATTCGTACAAGTTCAGACAAACAAAGATGTACGATTTTAAAAAGGAGGCGTGGCACCTGACCCCACCCCCAACCCCAAACGTCATTGGGTGATGAGCAAATCATACTAAATTTTACGAATTAGATCGTACTAATTCATACGAATTAGCCTCTAAATCAAAAAGTTACGAATTGCCGTGAGATTGTGTTAGTCCCCACCAATATCTACCAATTACTGAAATGTCCCCACCAATAATTTAATCCAGTTCAAACTAAAATAATGCTCCGTCAACCCATGGTAACCTCCCGGCAGGCAGACAACATCATAAGACGTTAATATTAGGTTAGATTTAGGACATGATGTAAGGCGACCAAAATTCAATGTCTAGTCAGCGTCTTGGGACATTGTTATTTTTATGTTCAATAACGACGTCAAATTACGTTGATATTTGGTTGATTTTAGGTTGTGTTGGAAAGTGAACAAAATCCAACGTCTAATAGATGTCTTATTGGTAACGTCTACACAACGTCAAGGTGTAACATGATTAGACGTTTATGTTTGGTTAATTTTAGGTTGATTTTAGGTTGGATGTTCGACATTGATGTCGGCTTGGCGTTGAGTTTTGACATCAACATTCAAATCTAATGTCCTTACGATGCTTTTACGATCCAACGTCCTTACGGTGTACGTTAGGGTACAACATCAATATGACATCATGTTGACATCTTGTGCCTGCAGGGCTACTTGTGCACAAAGGGTTAAAGTCAAGTTTGCTTGCTATGAGACTTCAACAGTGTCAAAATCTTGATGCTTCAGTGGGTCTCGTTAATCAAATCTGAGCTTTATTCTGTATTCTCTATTGAATTCGGCTCAGGTGATTGGCTGGGCCATTCTACAGCTTGATTTTGTTTCTCTGAAAGCATCTGAGAGTCTCCTCGGCTGTGTTTTGGATCATTGTCTTGCTGAAATGTCCACCCTGGTTTCATCTTCATCCTCCTGCTGATGTAGATGTTGGACTGAAGCAGCTGATTTTCATTTACACTGAGGAAGGGCAGAGACTTGCTGAACTACTGAGAGATTTCAGCTGCTGTCTGGGCTTTCACTGCTGAACTACACCTCCCTTTCTTCATGTGTTCAGTTCTTTTTCCCTGCATCATTTCATTTTATTACACAGAACTTCATTTGTGAACTAAGTAGTTTTGTTTTCTTTGCATATTTGGATTTCATTGGTTGTTACCAACATCTGGGGACAATTTCAAGTCAACGGCCCCTTTAGAAATATGTTTTCTGAGAAAAATGGTGACGTGTTCAATACCTATTTTCCCTGCTGTACATTAACTAATGAAAGGTTATTGTAAAGTGTAACCAAATAACCTTTAAAAAAATCCATATTCATACATATAATAATAATATAACATAATATCTTTAATTAAGACACAATATTTTGACACACTATTTACATATTTCGAGTGAGATATTGTCAATTATTAAGGGTCAATAATCACTTATAATTTTAACGATTGTAATCCCAGTTAATTAGTTACTTGATAAAGTTTTCTAAACTATAAACTCTGGTTTTATTGTGCGTATTATCGTGTAGCTTATGAGAATTTCAGTCTTTAATTTTAAAGATTTCATTTGTATTTATTTATTATTTTTTGGTAGTAAGTTCAGGTAGGTATGAAGCCCATGTTTACATGCTGATACAGTATATATTAGACTTTTTATTGTAACGGCATTAAAACAGTAAAAAAAAAAATCCATAAGTAAGCAGGTTGTAGCCATATTTTGTGATTCATGTATTTATTTGTGCATTCCCCCGCATTTATTTCTGCTTTTTAGTTGCATTATGGGATCTTGATCTTTCTTCCAACAACTTTTAACTCTTAAAATTAGTAAAAAATGACTTTTATTGTCATGTGTAATAGTAATAATAGTGTGCACAGCTATATTGTCTGGGTTGGTGTTGTACATTACACTACAGAAACCATGTAATAAACTTTAGCGCATTTCCTGCTATTTTACAGACTTATTTCTCTTGATGTTATTTCTTATATATTGTATTATCTCAAACTACTAAAATGTCAGTAAAAGTCACTTTGTTAAACTTGAATTTTCAGAATCAACATCCCATAATGCAATTCACCACCGCAAATAAATAAAAAAACACTTAAAATATGTAAACTGTTGAGATTTTTTTAACAGTGTAGTTAACTACATATTACAGAAAAAGCAAGCACTTGATACTTGTGTAGTTTTCCATGCGGTTTGAAGCTCTCTGGCACCGATTGCTGAACTGCGTGGTGAGATTGTAAAGGAAGTTGGTGAATAAAACAACGGTGCACAGAGAAAGTGAACAGACCTCTTATTGTGCGGCATGAAAGCTAATTAAACACTGGTGTCGGAGGCACCCCATCGCCAAACAGCAGCCCTTTATCACCCGCTGTCTTTCTCTGCGTCTCCTTTATGTCTTTCACTCTCTCAGGACATCGATAAACTTCACATACATTCCTGCAGTTCTGCTATCTGTTCACTGGGATGATCAAACACTGATTTACACTCATCTCCATTGGTGGATGTCCTATAGTCCCAGTAAGTGACCCCAGAGTTCCTACATCTGGGACAGCCTGTGCTTTCAGTGCAACAGCAGAGTTACATATGGAAAACTATTTATTTATTCATTCATTCATTTATTCATTTTCTTTCAGCATAGTCTCTATTTAAGAGGTTGCCACAGTGGAATGAAGCACCAACTATTCCAGCAAACACTATTCAAAAACACAAAGCTGACAGAATGAAAACAGCTAAAAGAGTATACACTAAGCTGCGCATTAGTCAGACACTAGATGGAGCCAAACAGTCAAAAACACAACAGAAACTAAAACAGCTGATGGAGTATACACTAACCTGCGCATTAGTCAGACACTAGATGGAGCCAAACAGTCAAAAACACAACAAAAACTAAAACAGCTGATGGAGTATACACTAACCTGCGCATTAGTCAGACACTAGATGGAGACAAACAGTCAAAAACACATAGCAAACAGACACTAAAACAGCTGATGGAGTATACACTAACCTGCACATTATTCAGACACTAGATGGAGAGAAACAGTCAAAAACACAACAGACACTAAAACAGCTGATGGAGTATACACTAACCTGCGCATTATTCAGATACTAGATGGAGCCAAACAGTCATAAACACAAAGCGAACAGACACTAAAACAGCTGATGGAGTATACACTAACCTGCACATTATTCAGATACTAGATGGAGCCAAACAGTCATAAACACAACAGAAACTAAAACAGCTGATGGAGTATACACTAACCTGCGCATTATTCAGACACTAGATGGAGACAAACAGTCATAAACACAACAGAAACTAAAACAGCTGATGGAGTATACACTAACCTGCGCATTATTCAGACACTAGATGGAGACAAACAATCAAAAACACAACAGAAACTAAAACAGCTGATGGAGTATACACTAACCTGCGCATTATTCAGACACTAGATGGAGACAAACAGTCATAAACACAACAGAAACTAAAACAGCTGATGGAGTATACACTAACCTGCGCATTATTCAGACACTAGATGGAGAGAAACAGTCAAAAACACAAAGCTGACAGAAGCTAAACCGGCTGATGGAGTATACACTAACCTGCGCATTATTCAGACACTAGATGGAGACAAACAATCAAAAACACAACAGAAACTAAAACAGCTGATGGAGTATACACTAACCTGCGCATTATTCAGACACTAGATGGAGAGAAACAGTCAAAAACACAAAGCTGACAGAAGCTAAACCGGCTGATGGAGTATATACTAACCTGCGCATTTTTCAGACACTAGATGGCACCAAACAGTCAGAAACACAACAGACACTAAAACAGCTGATGGAGTATACACTAACCTGCACATTATTCAGATACAAGATGGAGACAAACAGTCAAAAACACAAAGCTGACAGAAACTAAAACAGCTGATGGAGTATACACTAACCTGCGCATTATTCAGACACTAGATGGAGCCAGACAGTTAAAAATGCAAAGCTGACAGAAGCTAAAACAGCAGAATGGAGCATATACTAATCATAAACCAACCACTAACTATACAGTACACTGGTAAGTCATTTCTGGCCAATCAAAATGCAGACAGCCATGTAATTACAAATTAACTAATAATCCAGGCTCATCCGGGTACTTAATTACCTAAACATTTTAGGAGGAACACTTTTGTACTTTTTAAGTTCTAATACATATTATTTGTTTGTACCTGAGGGTCTGATAGACGAGAGATATCGGGATACAGGTAGAACTTTATTCCATTAGCAGCTCCAGGCAGCGTGATTCCTCGTAGAAGAAGGATCAACAGCATGAAATACGGAAAGGTCGCAGTGACGTACACCACCTGCAGGGGGAACAATGTTCACATTTCACTGCATATAAACATTCAGATTAGATACACTCAGTCCATCCAAGCCACTCATTCAGTCAACTATACATTTACCAACAATATACACTATAAATTCTGTAAAGAGAGGGCTCTGACCTCAGGAAGACACCCTAACTCGTGTTATTCCCCTTATCAGGATAGAGAGAGATAGGGTTCGAGCATAGTGTCTAGCCTGGCTCCAGAACACTCCCCCCTAACATTTAATTGGGTATCGGGTTTAATAGTGTGGAGTTGGGGTGGTGGAGGGATGCTGAAGTCAAGAGAAACTATTTAAAGGGGTTTGCTCTTAAGCTGGTTGGATAATATAATGACTGTGTGTGATGAATTAGCCTTGTCAAAGACTGATCGTGCTCCTCACGAAATTTGTTTATAAAACATCACTGAGAGGTCATGTTTTGATTTTCGATTGGTCTCACGCATTCATTCATTCATTCATTCATTAAGTTTCTTGTCGGCTTTGTCCCTATATTAATCCGGGTTCGCCACAGCGGAATGAACCACCAACTAATCCAGCAAGTTTTTACGCAGTGGATGCCCTTCCAGCTGCAACCCATCTCTGGAAAGCATCCACACACATATTCACACGCGCACACATACACTACGGACAGTTTAGCCAACCCAATTCACCTGTACCGCATGCCTTTGGACTGTGGGGGAAACCGGAGCACCCGGAGGAAACCCACGCGAACGCAGGGAGAACATGCGAACTCCACACAGAAACGTCAAATGAGCCGAGGCTTGAAACTAGCGACCCAGCGACCTTCTTGCTGAGGTGACAGCACTACCTACTGCGCCACTGCTTCACCCGTCTCACGCAGTAACGTGATGCAATTTCGCTGGTCAGAGTCTGTCGCATGTATGAATGGAAGTCTATGGAGCGAAAGGTAAAGTGTGACCGCGGCTTTAGATTAACTAATTAACTATGATTTTAGCTTAAGTATTAAGTAGGATTAGGAATGTAGAATAAGTGTACTTTATAAGTGATAATATACAGTCAATTTTCTAATAATAGGTAAGTAACAAGCAGTGGTTAATAGTGGAAATGGGCTGTATATTCATTTTGAAAAACCCCACTCTGGTGCATCTGGTAAACCGTCATGCCATTATAAACTCACCACGTCTAAGAACTTGTTTTCTTAAAATTAATGATCACTACTTGGGGTGCGTTTCTGAAAATCATCGTTAGCTAAGTAAAGTTGCAGGTTCTGTCGTTATAAACACATTTAATTGATTTCCCAAATCCACAGTTCCAACGAACATTTGCAAAGTGCATCGCAAACTTGTACATTTGCCATGACACCTCTAGAGCTGTAGGAAGAAGCATATTCCTGGTTGTGTTCTATTCCCAGCTACCCCCTATGCCCTATTCATTTAGAACGTTCCAACATTTAAACTTGGAATGATAAAAAAAAACATTAAAGTCATCTCTCTAAGGTGTAAGTTGCTACAAATTACAAATTTGCTAAGTATTTTTTACAGTTCAGTTTTATCGATCGTCATATTGACAATCGCGTTCCCTTCGCAGTGCACTCTGAAATCATTTATGCCATTTTAAACACAGGCGCAGCTCATGACGAAAGTGACCTATTATTTAAAAGTGGAATTTATGTTACGTCTCCAAAGCTTCACTATGATGACGATTGTCATTTTCCATCGCAATGTTTCACATTAGGCCCCGTACGATTCCCAATTGGTCGGCATCGCCTAACCCTACTATATAGTATGCTAAAATCAGTATGCGAGCCGAGTAGTATGTCTGAATCCATAGAATAAAAAATAAAAAAACGTGAGTGAGAAGTACCCGGAAGACCTACTACTATTCTGAAGTGCACATTGCATTGACGCTATGCTATCCCATGATGCACCATGAGAGAATTCATGAATGCGAGTCAAGCGACGCAACTGATGAGGTTAGATCCTGATGATGACAAAATGGCAGATATAGTACGTCCGGGTTGACTGACATTCTGTATAGAACGCACTTTTCAGCCTTGGCGTGCATATAGCCCATTGGTACTTAATCAAAGTGTCACTCAGAATTTTGTCTATTTTTAAATATTTCTCGACAATTAATTGGTTGAACAGTGTGTGATGGGCTATCATGAGTAGATCTAACTAGTATACATTTAAAAGGAAGGGTTTGAGCACACGAGAGAGTGAGTGAATGAAGCAGTGCTTAAAGTGAAGGGGCTACAGAAGGCTCTGGGTGTCTGCCAGAGAGGGCAGGTTTCTCCCAAAGCCTTAATTGGACACCAATTGAAAGAGTTACTCTCAGGGGGAGGAAGAGATGCAGGTCTGAGCCAGAGGTTTTGATGAAGAAAACACTCGACAGTCCAACAACCGCACATCAAAAAGACAAAAATAGAATAGTCAGGCCACCATCATGTTGTGGGTTGTCAACATGATGTTCACTGGCTTGAATTATTACCAAGTCTCAAGGAAAGAGTGTAAGATCTTTGTCTCGTAAGGCACACAGAGGCTCGAATCCTCTGACAATGTTAGAAGATCACTGCGTGATTCTTCTCCACTATACATCCAATTCCAAAAACCTAAAACGCTTTTGCATTCACGGTCCACTGAAATGAGTTCAACATTTTGAAGCTCTTTCAGTCCCGCGAACAAAACCACCCTTGGGGAGGCGGCACTAGGTTCTTGCTCCTCTGGCATCCAGTCAAGACCATACGAGGACAAGACAGGGTTTGGACACAAAAGCTTCTACTCTGTTTCCCTCTAGAAGGATCCCAACTGGGTTGTGTTGGCAGTGTGGGAAAATGTGTGGCACGGAAACGTACAATCACTTCAATCTGACCTGGGTAATTTACTGTACCAAATGACAACAAACACGTCTTCGCAACAAATGCGTGGTGAATAAAAATGTTTTACACTAAACATTGCAAGAATCGATGTAAATCTCACATTTAGTCATTTCAAGAGTTCACACTCAGCTGATGATTGATAATAAAGCTTGTTTGGCATGCTGTCCTGGGAGAGAGCCCTGAGCTCATAAGATCCTCGAGCCCAGGGCTCCCTCCTGTTTGCATGGCGAGAGGGGAGTTTGAGCTCAGGTAGATGTGGAGAACTCCCCTGCTGTAGTAGCTAAGGAACAGATAGTGATTGCTTTTAAGAGATAACTATTACTAGGAGCATGTCTATGGTGCCGTTTTGGATTAGTCAATTAACCTAAGCTGCATGTATATGGACGGAGGGAAGAAACCGGGGAACCCAGAGGAAACCCATGTGAGCATGGGGAGAATGTGTAAACTCTACACAGAAACGTCAGCTGGCTTGGTAAGGAATAGAACCAGTGACTATTCGTAAGGCGACAGGGCTAACCACTGGGTCACCGTGCCACCCATCTAGGAAAGGAGGAGGAGTAGAGGTGGAAGGGGGGATTCTTCAAAATGAAGATGGCTGTGATATGGAACTCAGGGTATTTAAAGTGGCTTAGGAATCGTCTGATTGGTGAATCATGAATTGAATAATGCAGGACCTGCCGCAAGCAATCACAAGCATGTGATCATCTCGAAATTAGTTTATAAATAAACTTCACTTAGCAGATGCTTGTGTCCAAAGTGACCTATATTAATATATATACTATATTAGGTATTAAGCAACTCAATATGAAGAGCCAATACATGGTACTTATACAAAGAAACTGATATTGCCTGTAGAAATAGGAGCTAGAGAGGTTAGAGTCAGAAGGGGAATTATGCAAATTTTGCCAGTTAAGGCTGAAAAAAGGTTATGCTGCAGTACACTGCCCAGAAGTGTTCAGTCCGCTGATTTCACACTCCCTTCAGCCGTAGTTATTGAATGGATATAAGCAGCATTCACACCAGAAGCAGAAAGTTCTGCGCTATGAAACTCATTGCACCATGCGAAGGCCGGTTTGCTGCTGTGTCGACCAAAGTATTGATGAAGCACTGAACCCAAACTTATCAATGCATGAAACGCACATGCTCACAGTGAAACCAAAGTCCACTCAAATAGCACACTGACAAGATATTTCTAAGTAGTATACTTGTTCCTGCTGCTTGCAGTAGTGATAATGTGCTGTCATGGCAATGCTATTAAAAAAAAATTACACCTCTCGACATGTTTTTTAAAGTCAGTATTATCTTAATGACTGAGTTAAATGTAAAAACTCCCACAAAATTATACTATTCATTAAAATAATAAGTAATTATTAGAAATATCCAGAAATGTCTTCATCCAGAATTTTGATTTCAGTGCAACCCCAGAGTTTTCAGTTGCCATTTGAATGATAGCAGAGATTGACCAGTCTGCGGGGATTAGGAAGATCATTCCACCGCTGAGGAACAGTGAATGAATAGGTTCTGGAAAGTAATACAGAGCTCTAAATCTTGGTTAACATAGCTTAAAAACATCCGATGGGATGACAGAAATCAAGCATGTTAAGCTGAGATCTGAAAACTGCCATTTGATTGATATCAGAGATTCAGCAGTCTCAGGGAATCGGGAAGATCATTCCACCGTTGAGCAACAGTGAATGAATAGGTTCTGGAAAGTAATATATAGAGCCTCTCTAAATCGTGGTTAACATCACTAAACAAAATAATCCGCTGGGATAACACAAATCAAGCATGTTAAGCTGAGATCTGTAAGAGTGAGCTCTTCGTCAAAGGAGATCCTTTAATCCGAATGCACCTCACAGTGTGAGCAAGCCAAAGCCAGTCCAGCTCACTGATTCACAGCCTTTTCAATTAGTCTTATAAAATGATTACATATCCATATCCAAAAACCCATGGCCACTGCAGTAAGGGAATCCCCTGCTAGGCTTTCAGCTGCATGCGTGTGGTTTTTCTCAATGAATGGCGCAATGTTTCAACTTGCCGTGAGACTCTGACGCACGCTGACTTTCTCCCAACTCTCCCCAGTCCAACATTTAAGCCCCGCATTCACAGGTCAACCCCATGCCATAAATCTACCGCTGGCTTATGGGAGAATCGCAAACAGCCACAAAAGGCCTGCGGTGAACAGCTTAGCAAATGTCCTGAATGCTGCAATCTGTATAGTGGTCAAAGGAGAGGAAGAAAGCAGTTTGCTCTCCGCCAGACATAATTCCTGACAGAAGGGAAGAGGCGAGCGGGGGAACTCTGCATGCTCCTCATGAACGCTCCACTTTCCCCCTGTGAATACAGAAATCAATCTTGGACAGGCTGCTAAAGCCTTGCCATGAAGGAGCATTCTTTCCCCTTGCTTCACGGCCAAACAAAAGCCACTTCAGGAGATATAGGCCTTGCTGCCGAGCTTTTCTCCGGGACCTGTACAATGTGAACCCATTTATTTTTCCCCGCACATCCCTCTTTCTTTCTTCCCACTTTCTTTCTGGCTCATTGAGTCTGTTAGACTTTCTTAAAGGCTGCTCGAAGAATAGAATCCAGAGGAAGGCTAGTGACTGAGCTGCAGAGATTGGCAGAGGGACACAGGCCCTCATAATGCAATGGATTGTGGGTACAAGGCGAAGGCAGAGGAAGGCCAGAGCTGCATTTTGCGGTCCAGACACAGGGATAATGCAAACTGTTTGTTTTCCAAAGGCACTTTTTCAAAGTAGGTTGGTTCGAGTTTACCAATAAACCATTTGGTTATTGTGGGGATGCACCTACGTTTCCGTTCGGTTTCTGGACGTCTGCCGAACTCTCCTCAATGGGCTTTTGGATGCCTGCCTGTCTGATATGCGAGTTGGCACTTTTGACTGCTGACGTTCTCTCAATCCACCTCCCAAGTGATTGAAATCTTAACACAGAGAATATTTGCAGATGACCGGATCCACAATGTCACCGCACATCCTATGTGTGTGTTCGACGTGTCAAAGTTGCGCTGATGACATCATTCGCAAGGATGGAATGTAAGTCTCACTCGCCCGATTGATTCTGTGCTGAATTGACCATTCATTCCAGTCTCTCATTGAGACATCTCCAACTCTCATTCTTTGGTTAACATCTAGACACATTCAGCACCGTTTCTGCTCACTGGACCTTTTGTTTTTACCTTTCCCGTTGATTTGGGACCCTTCCAAATGCAGAAATAACATATGACCCAGGCTATAGCGAGACAAAGGGCGAGTTCCCAGCGAAGGCCGCCGACTTCTTCAATTCCAGAGGATATTTTGAGAACACGGCGTCTAGAAGAAGACACATTCTGACATTAGCAATCAATCAACAAAAATACAAGTCAATTAAAATAATTCAGCAATTCTCAATCCTGGTCCCTGCAACCCCCCGCTCTGCACATTTAACACGTTAAGATAACCAGCTCATTGGAAGCGACCTCTATGAAGGAAAGATTTACATGTTCCCTACATGGTGTTCACTGCTCTCAACTCCCTGGCCCCTGACCATGGGAAACCAGCTGAACCTAAAGTTTACTTGCATATACCTGTTATATTGCTTGTTTACTAAAGGTAAGCCAAGTCTTGCACAAAGTTTAGGTCCAAAATTAAAGCGAGGCAAATCTCTCATCAGCGTGTTAATATAGAAAATCAACTGAAACTTTCAGTGCAGTTTAGCAGTTTATTAAGTCAGCTGAATATATGGATAACAAATGGGAAACTATTTTAATGGCAAATGATAGGGGAATAAAGTGGTAAAATATAGTAGAATACTGGTAAAACCATGAGGGATGACAGGTATGTGTTTGAAGCATCCTAAGACTAAACTAATTGTGAGGGGTGTCTAACCACCGTCATGCATAAAAGTTACTTCTTGCACACTTTAATGGAGGTAACTTGTTAACAAAGGATTGACAGCGGAACCACACCTCACTTTGTCTCCTTAACCAATCCCCTACTCCCTAACACTTATTAGGGCAGACCAGCCTTTTAGCACTGTTGTTCTCATATTCTCGAACCCACCCTCCCTCTCTCTATTTCCTTGCTTTCCATTAACAATCCTTATAACCCTTTCTTCCCTCCCAGGTTAAATTGGAGGGTTCATTTACTCTACAAAAATATTAAAGACGGAACCCCCACTCTGATTATCAGTCTTTGTAGGACGCCCGATTAACCTACCTACCTGTTCACTGTTTATCCGCTTACTTCCCTTTATCCCACTGTTCTCTTACCATCCCTTTCATCCCTACATCCCTACGATAAAGTGTAGGTCAAAGTGTGACGTGGTCCATGCTGGTGAGGTACCCTTAAAGTTGAACACACTTCCTTCACACTGGAATCATGGCAGAATATCATGTGAAGTGTAGGCATTTACCGTTGAATTGAACAAACATCTGAAGCAGAAAGAAGAACATATATGACTCACAAAGTGGAAGGCGGGGGTGGGTGTGGAGCATACATGAGGACCAGGATTGAGAACTACAATACAAGTTTGATTTGAGCAGGGATTGTTTGGACTTAATTAGACTAGGAACCTAGCTAACACTGAATTTTGATTTTCCAAAAACCTCAATCTGTTGACTACAAGTCTATAAGTACAGTACATGTGCACTTATTTTACTAATCATAACCCTGAACTTTTAACACTACAATGACAGTCAGTTGATACATTTGCAAAACATAATGTCCGAAGGGGGCCATCAAAATGAAACCCATCCTCACAAAGAGCACAATGTTTGGACTAAATTGCACTAGCTAAAACCTGATTTTGATTTTCCCAAAACTTATTGACTATAAGTAGAGTACATGTTAACTTATTCCACTAATTCTAACCATAACTATCTAACACTATGACGATAGTTAGTGTAACCAAAACCAAAAGCGCACGATGGTTTCACAACAATGATCTCCATTAAAATTCTGAGAGGCTCTGACTTCCAGCAGACTATTTGTCCCGACTTTTAGGTGGTCTGAAGTTTTGTTTTATATTGACTTCTGGTGACGCAATGGACTGTCACAGGCCCTCATAACGCAATAGATTGTGGGTACAAGGCCAGAGCTGTATTTTGCTGTCCAGACACAGGGATAATGCAAACTGTTTGTTCTCCAAAGACACGCAAGAATCATGTGAGCAGAGTTTGAACTAAATTGGACTAGCTAACACTTCATTTTGATTTTCCTAAATTTACTGACTATTCGTAAAGTAAACTATATGTACATGTAAACCTATTCTACTAATCCTAACCCTGTCTATAGCTGATGTAACCAAAACCGAAAGTGCACAATGGTTGCTCAACAATGGTCTCCATCAAAATTCTGAGAGACTCTGACTTCCAGGAGACTATTTGTCCCAACTATTTGTCTCAACTTTTAGGTGGTCTGAAGTTTTGTTTAACATTGACCGCTTGATGACGCATTGAACTGCAAGATGGCAAAAGGAAAGTCGTGATTCTGTTTCTCGCACTGCCATTTATCATCTTTGACATGTTCTTGGGTGAAATCCACCGCCTAAGCCATGCCCCCTTTGAGCAAACCTTCGCCATTCTTTGAGAACTGTCTGACCGCTAGCACTTGACTGCTTCCTCTGTATTTGGCCATGAATATGAAACTCTGTGAAATAAGCACGCTTTCTGTGGCCAAATTTGTGTCCATACCATTCCTAGCTGTGCGAGTGCCCTTTTGATGCTTGTTGACAACGGCATTGCAAAAAGAATGACAAATTATCAGAGAAAAAGGTTATGGATTTCCATGGACCGTAAACAGTGGTCAATTGCTCTGCGCATAATCTGTGCCAGAAGTAGCCTGGAAAGCCAGTGTGTCCCTGCGCATATTAATTTCTCCAATGGTGATCCCAGAGTCTGCCTGCCAAATATTGATGTTCCCAGAAAGACGGACAATATTATGCATGTGTGAACAGTCTGAATTATTATACTCACTCCCAAAACTCCATGACTGGTGATGTGGAATATGGGTTGGTGAAGTTGGCAATGCTTTCATTGTTAAAATCCACACAGTTTTCTAGAAAGCGGGTGTTAAAAACATTTCGTCAGTTTTTCGTTCATGCATTTAAACGTTTGGTCACACTTTTTTTAAGGTACTATTTTCACTATGAACAAATCAATAACTACCACTTTTAGCTCAGCAAATGTGCTGCTTATTAATAGTTATTAAGGTGATAGTCATCGGGTGGGATTAGGGATACAGAAAAATCATAGGTACTAATAAAAAGCCAACATCCTAATAATAGGCAGATAATGAACCACTAGATAAAAGTGAGAACTGGAACTTAAACTAAAGTGTTAACCAAAAGTGGTTGGTTCTTAATAAGCTTTTTTGAATGCTCAAATGCACCAACCTGTGTTCCAATAGTGGCCACATGAAGCCCAGGGCAGCTCTGTTGTAAAGCAGTTGAACAGGTAGAAAATAGCCCACGCCAATATTACCACATAATACACATTCAAGTGTGCTTCAATGACTTGGGTCGCATATCCAATGCCTGTAAGACGACACATAAACAATACAATTGGAACGTATGCATTTTTGCATCCTCATTCACTGCATATGCATGTTTAGCACAACAAATGAGCATGCAGTTGTGATCAAATACCCAGCTAGCAAAGAATTCTGGCCCAAATTTGGCATAAAGCTGGCACAGCAGGCATTCATCCGGCACTGGCATACAGCATGTGGGCCGAACATGACCCGGGTTTGGCAGAGATGCCACCGTCTTCAAGGACGCACATAATACTTGGGCCAGATATTAAATGTAGTATTTGGCCCAGATGCTAATAATGGATTTGTGGGCCATGCAAATTTGACCCACATTTAAAATACATCTTTATTATTTTTGAATAAAGGGGAAAGAAATCTACAATCAGGTCGATTCGAGAAAAAGCACACCCACAGCGCACATAAAAGGCAATGCTTCATGGGTTTATCAATTCCCTTGCCGTCTTGACACATCAACATATCTGGCCCAGTTCTGGCCCAATTATGGGTTGTTAACTTGGGCCAGATATGGTCCATGTTTGGCCCTTGTTTGGAAGCCAGACTTGTTCCAGTCATGTACCGTAGTTCACTGCGGAATGTGGGCCAAGCAACAGCTGGTTCTGTGGGCCAGACCTGGGCCAGAGATATTTTGCTATGTGGGTAGGCTCTTAAAATAAGCTACAGTGGACTAGGTCTTACCTTCAAACAGTGGGCAGACTTTTCTCCAACACGTGATGCCTCCTTCACTGGTGAACTGACCTAATGCTGTTTCCAGGAAGAAGACTGGGATCCCACAGCAGACAAAGAAGATGACGTACGGCACAAAGAAAGCGCCTAAAACACACACATAAAGTTACAACTCTCAGATATACCCAACAGTAGAGTGTGTAATTTAAATATAATTGAAAATAAAATATTCCAGCATTGGCCAAATTTGACCCAACACTGAGCTGTGACATGACAGCATTTTACAGTGTAGCCTGACCCAACATCCAAAATAATCAGAAGAGAGTCCTAAAACCTGATCTTGGTATTGTCTAACTCAAACTGATGATACTGTAGGTACACCCTCAAAATGCTGGGTTGTCGTGACCCAATGTTGGGTCAAATATGGACTAGGCCAACCAATGAGATAAAAACATTGATTTAAATGTAGAGTAGTTTCACAAATTAACTTAACATTGGGTTTGTTTTTATGTGACCCAAAAATGGGTTACAACAACCCAGCATTTTTTAAGTGTAGCCCGACCCAACAAACCAATAGAATCAGAAGAAAATCTTAAAACTTGATCATGTTATTGTCTAACTCAAACTAATTATAGGTACATCCTAAAAATGCTGGGTTGTCATAACCCAATTTTGGGTCAAATATGGACAAACCCAACCCTTGAGATAAAAAAAGAGTCATTTAAATGTAGTTTTACAAATAAACCCAACATTGGGTTTGTGCATTGGGTTACAGCAGTTTGTGCATTAGAGTGTAGCCTGACCCAACAAACCAAAGAATCAGAGTGTGTGTGTGTGTGTGTGTGTGTGTTAACAAGAAAACCATAAATCCTGATTATTTTATTGTCTAACTCGAACTAACGATAAGTACGCCCTACAATGCGGGCTTGTTGTAACCCCAATTAAAAATGTGGGTTGGTCATATTTGACCCAGCATTGGGTTATGACTAGCCAATAACAGAATACTAGAATAGATTCCTCTCTAAAAATGCTAGGTTGTAGTGTACCCAATGTTGAAACATTGATATATATATATATATATATATATATATATATATATATATATATATATATATATATATATATATATATATATATATATATATATATATATATATGTTTCCAATTAAATTTAAATTAGATCTACACTGTATTGCCCATATTTGACCCAACATTGAGTTATGACATGACAGCACTTTTAGAGTGTAGCCTGACCCAACAACCAAAAGAAAATCATAAAGCCTGATTATTTTATTGTCTAACTCAAACTAATAATAGGTACATCCTAAAAATGCTGGGTTGTCGCAACCCAATTTTGGGTAAAATATGGACAAACCCAACCATTGAGATAAAAAAAGAGTCATTCATTTAAATGTAGTTTTACAAATTAACCCAACATTGGGTTTGTGCATTGGGTTACAGCAGTTTGTGCATTAGAGTGTAGCCTGACCCAACAAACCAAAGAATCAGTGTGTGTGTGTGTGTGTGTGTGTTAACAAGAAAACCATAAATCCTGATTATTTTATTGTCTAACTCGAACTAACGATAAGTACGCCCTACAATGCATGGCTTGTTGTAACCCAAATAAAATTTGGGTTGGTCATATTTGACCCAGCATTGGGTTATGACTAGCCAATTACAGAACTCAATGTTGGAATACAGTATATATATTTTACTCAATGTTGGGTCAAATATGGACAAACCCAACTTTGGAATATATATGTTTTCAATTAATCTTAAATTACATCTACGCCATTTTGCCCATATTTGACACAATATTGGGTTACAACAACCCAGCATTTTTAGAGGGTTTGTTTGATTTGTGCAGGTCATATCTGAATACAATTAGACATACAGTATGAAGCACTCTGGAAAATGCTGGGTGGGTTGTTTCCAAATGCTGGACCAAATATGGACAAACCTAACCACTGGGTTAAAATGTGTGGCCTTGTACAGCAAGTCAAACTCCTAACGTCAGATAAACGTTGGAATAGCTGTGCTACATAAGCATATATTCTGCAGCTTCATACATTTAAAAAAACTGGGTTGTTGAAACCCAACGTTGGGTAAAACATGGTCAACCTGAACCACTGGATTAAAAAGTATCATTCAAATTTAAAATACAAAAACTAACCCAACATTGGCCCATATTTGACCCAACGCTGGATTACAACAACCCAGCATTTTGTGAAATGTAGATGTTCCCTTAAAGATCTATCTATCTATCTATCTATCTATCTATCTATCTATCTATCTATCTATCTATCTATCTATCTATCTATCTATCTATCTATCTATCTATCTATCTATCTATCTATCTATCTATCTATCTATATATCTGTCTGTCTGACTGTCTGTCTGTCTGTCCGTCCGTCCGTCCGTCCGTCCGTCCGTCCGTCCGTCCGTCCGTCCGTCCGTCCGTCCGTCCGTCCGTCCGTCCGTCCGTCCGTCCGTCCGTCCGTCCGTCCGTCCGTCCGTCCATCCATCCATCCATCCATCCATCTATCTATCTATCTATCTATCTATCTATCTATCTATCTATCTATCTATCTATCTATCTACCTATCTATTTATCTATCCATCCATCCATCCATCCATCCATCTATCTATCTATCTACCCATCTATCTATCTATCTATCTATCTATATATCTATCTATCTATCTATCTATCTGTCTGTCTGTCTGTCCGTCCGTCCGTCCGTCCGTCCGTCCGTCCGTCCGTCCGTCCGTCCATCCATCCATCTATCTATCTATCTATCTATCTATCTATCTATCTATCAATCTATCTATCTATCTATCCATCTATCCATACATCCATCCATCCATCCATCCATCCATCCATCTATCTTTCTATCTATCTATCTATCTATCTATCTATCTATCTATCTATCTATCTATCTATCTATCTATCTATCTATCTATCTATCTATCTGTCTATCTATCTATCTATCTATCTATCTATCTATCTATCTATCTATCTATCTATCAATCTATCTATCTATCTTCAGTATCCATCCATCCATTTATCTATTAATAGTATTCATCTCTCCATCTATTTACATTATCCATCCATTCACCTATCATATCTCATATTTGACCCAATGCAGGGTTACAACAACCCAACATTCTGTAAAGTGTAGATGTTCCCTTCAATACTGTGGTTCATTTACTGCCACCAATCTAGCATAGCTAAGCACAGTTAATAGCATGAGTGGAAAAAGACAAAGTGCTTAAACAGAGTGACGTCTACAAAGGGCTCACAGAAATACAGTGTGCTCCTTCACATCTGCCATGAAGGTCAAGAAACCTCCATCCGCGCGTGTCAGGAGTCAGTGGAGTGAATGTGAATGTGCATCGTCTCCTACCTCCACCGTTCTTGTAACACAGATATGGGAATCTCCAGACGTTTCCGAGGCCGATAATCTCTCCGGCCACTGACAGCACAAACTCCACCTTATTATTCCACTGTCCTCTCTCGTTCACCACCTTCTTATCGTTGCTGCGCACTACGCTGGGGTTAGCCGATTCGGGGTCCATGCTTTCCTCTGCTTTTCCATTTATTATGGGGATGGACTTTTCGGCTGTCATGACGTGCAGCAGCCTGAAACACATGGAGAACATGTGCAACATGAGCCATCAGACAATCTATGTATCTAAATCGTGATGGATGGATGGATGGATAAATAGATAGATAGATAGATAGATAGATAGATAGATAGATAGATAGATAGATAGATAGATAGATAGATAGATAGATAGATAGATAGATAGATAGATAGATAGATAGATAGATAGATAGATAGATAGATAGATAGATAGATAGATAGATATTCATCTATGCATGAAACCATCCATCCATCTATCTTTCCATGCATGCATGCATCCATATATCAATCTATAGTATCCATCAGTCTATCTTTCCATCTATCTATCTATCTATCTATCTATCTATCTATCTATCTATCTATCTATCTATCTATCTATATATTTATCTGTCTATCTATCTATCTATCTATCACATCCATCCATGCATGCATCTATCCATTCAACCATCTGTTTGTCTGTCTGTCTATCTATCCATGCATGCATCCATATATCTATATATCAATAGTATATATCCATCTTTCCGTCCATTTATCCATCCATCCATCCATCCATCCATTTATCTAAGCGTATCCATCCATGCATGCATCTATCCATTCAACCATCTGTTTGTCTGTCTGTCTATCCATGCACGCATCCATATATCTATCTATGTATAGTATCCATCTACAATATCCGTCCATCCATCCATCTATTTATAGTATCCATCTATGTATGCATCCATATATCTATCTACAGCATGTGTCCACCTAAATTATCCATCCATCCATCCATCCATCCATATATCTGTCCATCTAGCACTCACATTCCCATAATGATTGTAAATAAATAAAAATGAAGACCTAGTGTTTTAGGGTAAATGTTCTCGGAAGTTGTTTTTTTTTTCCTTCAGCTGGACACATATGATTAAAATAAATTTTAGTAATTTATTGTAAATGCCACAGTGTTTTTGAACCATACTGCAGCATAGTGTATTATACTGTATATAGTGTATTATAATGTATATATAATACACTATGTATATTATTGCATTTGCAATCTTTAGTTAGCAAATGCTACAGCATATTCTAGTATTCCCTATACTTTAGTAAAGTTTTGCATGAAATAATTACCACAGCAGATTAAACAACGTGATAGTGATATATTTAAAACATTTAAGAGCTAATGTTTTCCTAACGTTGCCAGAACGTTCCATTATCAGCTGGAGCGCCATATGGAGCAGAACACCTGCTTATAACATCAGCGACGTCACCACACAGAATACACACTGTATATGACCACATATTATTGACATTAATATAAAATCATAGCTAATGCATTTGAACATATTTGCAATTCCGATATGCTTGAAAATAAATATGTAAAGCGCATTGTTTTAAGATGCACATGTACAGGCCACTTAATATGTGTGAAATACAAACATTATGGTAACTCGCATATATTTCAGATTTTACTGTTATGCTCCTGTGTTTTGATCGCTCTCAGTGCGCTTTATAGTTAAAATAGGAGAAAGTTAAAAAGCACATGCATATTCACAAATCATTCCTTCTAGACGCAATAGTGAGTTTAAACAGCTCAATATATATGATTAAGTGCATTAAAAAAGGTGCTGTGTTCATTTCTGAACAGTGACAGCCTGTGACACGCTCGGCCGTGTAAATATGACTTCAAAACAAAATGAGCTCAACGTATAATACTTTGATAGTCATTGGCTGCTAATTTGATTTTACTATTTAGATTTATTACTTTTCTGAAATAATAATAAGGAGAAAGTGCAAATGTGTGAATGTAGAAACTTTATCTCGATAAAGTATCTTATATCTCTGTTGGACGCGTATTATAATCCCGCGCGCGCGCTCAGGTTTAGCGTTTGTTTACCTGACAGAGAAGCAGATCTCTCCAGGAGTGAAATTTACTCAGCTCCACAAAGTCGGTTCTCTTACCGGTTGTGTGTGTCAGTGAAGCTCCTCAGACACCCGGTCACCGGCCGCTTCAGTCCGGACCCGAGTGACGGAAGAAAAGAAGAAGAGAAAAAGAATAAAAGTGGAAATCCCTGAAGGAAGGATGTCACAGAGCTGTGACTGAGGCAGTGAGCAGATCTACTGCTGTGATCTCAATCTGATCTCCACCGCCTCTCACTGGACACACACACTCTCTCTCACACACACACACACACACACACACACACACACACACAGACAGAGTGAGGGAGAGAAGCATACATACACACACTACAACTGTACTACAACATACATACAAAACAACAACATTCATTCATTCATTCATTCATTTTCTTGTCGGCTTAGTCACTTTATTAATCTAGGGTCGCCACAGCGGAATGAACCGCCAACTTATCCAGCACATGTTTTACGCAGCAGATACCCTTCCAGCTGCAACCCATCTCAGGGAAACATCCATACACACCCATTTCCACTTTTACACTAATTTACTCATACACTAATTTAGCCCACCCAATACACCTGTACCGCATGTCTTTGGACTGTGGGGGAAACGCGAACACAAGGAGAACATGCAAACTCCTCACAGAAACGCCAACTGAGCCAACCGGGACTCGAACCAGCAACCTTCTTGCTGTGAGACCACAGTGCTAACCACTGAGCCACCGTGTCAGCCTTAATTTAATTGAATCGGAGTATTTGCCACTATTATTAGTACATAAAATCCTATTATGAATTATTAACTTATAGATATGAAATGATAAATTTATAAATATTAATTATATATATTAAAAAAAAGTGAAGATAGATGATGTGCGAAATTAACCTTTATCTGGATGACAAAAAATGCAAACAACATTTTAAAATTGTTTATAGTATTTTTTATAATAGTTATCACAAACTAATCATTGATCAACTCATAAATAGGAAGTTTAATGAGATATTTAAGTGAAGTGTAATAATCAACCCAGAATCACTCTGAATATGTACCCCTGTATACATTTCTGGAGAGCGCCAAATACATCCCAGGAGGGTTTTATTGTTGTCGCAGTTTTTGTTTTCGTGAATACACCAGAGGCGGCTGTGTACACTTTTACAGATCTCAAATTTCTCTTGCGAGCGCCATTCATGCCTGCTGTTCTCACGTAAATCCACTAGAGGCCACTGTCGACTAACTGACTGACTGACTGACTGACCGATCGCCCCACCCTCCTCCTTCCCTAAACCCAACCGACAGTGTTTTCCAGAGCAATGCAGAAAAAGAAAAGCCCTCGCAGCCGCCTAATTTTTACCATGTTTTCAGATCTTATCACATTCTCACCCTGTTATTTACTTGCTTATTTTGTTTGTTGCCTTTTGTTTTACCTGCTTTCTGGAACTTTTCTTCTCCGGACTCAAACCCCGTCATCACGGTCAACTCCGCTCTGAGTCTCAAGTCCGCCGAAATACGTGGGAAGCTGAACAAAGTAGTAACAGTGGAAAAGGTTTTAAAGTTTTAAGGTTTTAAAGGCGAAATGCAGCCATACCTTCCTCTGGCTACATAATTTGCGATCTCCAGAAATGTATACAGGGCTACGCTTTCAGAATGAGCCTGTGCTGGTAATAAAGCTGTTTTTTTAATGTCTCAAACATTAAGGTAAGTCTAACAAAACCTGTTACTATATAATAATAATTATAATATAATTGTTATATCTCTGTTCAACAGAATAAAGAAACTCATAAAGGTCTGCAACCCCTTGAGGAAAAGGGAGTAAATGTTCATTCTTTGCGTGAACTACCCCTTTAAATCTCATCACACAGATATTATGGCAGGTCAGATCTCGTTTTGCATTGAAATGCTGAACCTTGTTGCTGTTATTGTTGTGAATTTAATGCATTCAGTGTTTTTTTATTCAATAAAACTGCTCGGGGTAATTGTGAAACAGTGATTCTGCATGCAGTGTAAAGACTCACACACACACACACAAACACATTTGTAGTGAACAGGAGGAACTGCAGGCTGTTCTGGGCAGCATGGAAAACACTGACCTGTTCACTATACGCTCCTCAATTAAGGGTCAGTTGTCATTTTAAGTTGAATGAAGCAGGAGCTGCATAAAGAAAGGCCACCTAAGACGCTGGCCGGGCCTTCATTCAGACACGATCAGCGGATATCTGCAGTTTTGTAACGTAATATACAAGCTATTATTCAAAAGCTCGTATTTATTTATTTATTTATGTTTATTCATTTATATTTCTATATTTTATTTTTTCTTTATGCATTTTTTATTAATTTATTTCATTAAATAGTTATATTTTGTTTATGTAATTATATTAATATATATTAATATTTATTTGTACATATTAATATAAGTATATTAATCTATATTTATTTATTTTTATATTCTGTTTATTCGTTCATTCATTTATTCATTCATTCATTTATGCTATTGGTTTATTCATTATTTATTCATTCATTCATTTATATTTTACTTATTTATTTTTAATTTAGATTTTAATTATTTTAGATTTTATTTATTTATATTTATTGATGTATTATTTTTAAATTCTATTCATTCATTTTTATTCACTCATTTATATATTTTTATATTCTATATTTTATAATTTTATATTCATTTATATATTTATATGTAATTTAATTATTCATTTATTTAAATTTTATTAATTCATCTATTTATATATTTATATTTAATGTAATAATTCATTTATTTACATTTTTATTCATTCCTTTATTTTTATTTAAGTTACATATTTTTATGTTTATTTAATTATATTTTTATATTTTATTTATTTGTTTTTTATAGTCTAATTCACTTTATTCATTCATTTATTTTTTATTTAATTATTCATTCATTCATATTTTATAATTTATTTATATTCATAGTTTATTTTTTATTCATTTATATTTTTATATTTTACATATTCATTTATATATATTTATTATTGGTTTATTTATATTTTATTTATTTTTATTTAAGTTTGATTTATTTTAGATTTCAGAGTAAATAGTGATTAAATGTTCATATGTGTGAACTGTGTTTAATCAGAGGAGTGTGTGATGTGCTCGTCCTCCAGGAGGCGCTGTTTCACTGTTTTTGATGCTCTCAAACAGTGCTTCAGTCTCCCAACGGCTGTCTTTTGGCCTTTAAATAACAAATATGAAGAAATCTAATACCTAATATATCTGCTTTTAGAAACAGCTATGAGGCAGATTCATTAATCTAACATGATCTAACATAAAGCCCCGACTGGTGGAGGGCTGCAGTGATGGTTGACTCTCTACAGCAGGGATCACCAAACTTGCACCTGGAGTTCCAGTGTCCTGCAGATTTTAGCTCCAACTCTAATTAAACACACCTGAACAAGCTAATCAAGGTCTTAGGTATACTTGAAACACCCGGGCAGGTGTGTTGAGGCAAGTTGGAGCTAAACCCTGCAGGGCAGCAGACCTCCAGGACCGAGATTGGTGACCCCTTTACAGCTTTCTCCCATCTTTCAACTGCATCTCTGGAGCTCATCCTCAGTGATCTTTGGGTTACCTCTCTCTCCAAGGCTTTCCTCCTCCGATAGCTCAGTTTAGCCAGACGGCAAGCTCTAGGAAGGCTTCTGATCATCCATTTAAGGATTATAGAACCCACTGTGCTCTAAGCTTCAGTGCAGCAGAATTGTTTTGCAACCTCGGCTAGATCTGTGCCTTGCCACACTTCTGTCTCTGAGCTCTTCAGGCAGTTCCTCTGACCTCATGATTGTCATGTGCTCTGACATGCATTGTGAGCTGTAAGGTCTTATATAGACAGGTGTGTGGCCAATCAAGTCCAATCAGTGTAATCAAACACAGCTGGACTCAAATGAAAGAGTAGAACCATCTCAAGGATGATCAGCACCTGAGGAAAGTGTCACGGCGAAGGCTCTGAATACTGAGGACCATGTGATATTTCAGTGTTTTTCTGTCAATATGGGCCGCTGTGAGGACATTAATGAGGAAGAAATTAATTTAAATGAGTTTAGCAAATAACTGCAATATAACAGAGTGAAAAATTGAAGGAGATCTGAGTGCTTTTACTGTAATTGTGTTCAAATACATTGTGTAGAGCAGAATCATTAGCGCGTGACCTGTGCACCACTGAGAACACTGAGAAGTGAAGACGTCCTCCACTATAAACTTGTGTCCCACACTCGCATGCAATCAGGGACAATCCCAATCTGGACGTACCCTTCGCTCATTGAGTAAGGGAGGCCTGTGAAAGGGATGGACGGAAAACACACATATATCACCGCGACGTGATGCATAAAAGCTGCCTCGCGCTCAGCATCACAAGCAGCCTCTTTGAAGACTTTGGAAAGACTCCGGGTTGAAAACAAGGTTGAGCAACACAAACACGGCACAGAGTCTCTATGGAGATTTGGGGTCAGGTTTGCTTTTTTGTTCAGGACAGAGAAGAATTGCAGCTTGTGTGTTCGCTCGGGCTGTTCAGAAAGATCCTGCAGCTCAAGAATCATACGCTTTATTATATACATACAGCTGAAGTCAGAATTAGTAGCCCTGCTATTAAACGTGAATTCCACTACCCCCAATTTCTGTGGAATGGAGAAGCTTTCTTCAGCACATTTCTAATCATAATGGTGTTCATAACTCATCTCTAATAACTGATTTATTTTCTCTTTGTCATGATGACAGTAAATAATATTAGACTAGATGTAATGGCGATCTATTTCTTCAGGTTCTTCACCATTTCCATAGAGGCTCGGCACAAAGGATTTGACGCGCAAAACCAAAAACTTGCTATGCAACAGTTTACTTTTCGTTTGTCGAGAACAACAATAATCAAAATACAAACAAAAGAACTATGTACACTTTATCAAGCTTCAAAATAAATATGGTTTTAGAATGGTCAAAAGACTGTCTATCATCAAGCCCCTTCCTTCTTTCTAATCCTTTTTTCCTGATGCTTACGCATCCATATGACGTATAACATTACTGAACACATGAAATGTCAAGCACATATTATAATATCACAAATAATAATATTAAATACTGTATCAATAAGCACTAACTTTGTATCCCAATACAAATAATATAATATTACAGACAAATCTCTAGTGCTGTTTATGGCTCTAACACTAGATATTCTTCAAGACACTAGTATTCAGTTTAAAGTGACATTTAAAGGCTTAACTAGGGTAATTAGGGTAAAGTTAGGGTAATTAGTTGGCCCACACGGAATCTGCACACAGATTTCCAGCCCATCATTGAGCCAATTTATTTACTTGTGTGTAAATTCATATTAAATTTATATTTCTTTAAATTAATTTTAGAAATATTATTGACTAATATGAAAATTTTAATTTGATTTATTTACAATACGGTTTGTAAAGTATTATCATCTGCCTTTATATGAGACTTAATATGAGAAATATTACACGAGAGACTTTGCTTACCAAAAAGTGGATCTAATTGGATTTGCTTAGTAAATATTAAATAAAATTAACAAAGGTATTATTTTTTATGTCATACATTAAATCTGTTATGATACTCCCAAAATCTTTCTGCATAAATCTGCAGATTTTTTTCTGCGCAAAATAGCAAAAAAACAAACAAAAAAAAATTTCAGCAGATTCAGTCTGGCCCTAGTAATTAGGCAAGTCATTGTATAACAGTGGTTTGTTCTGTCAAAAAAAAAATAGAAATAAATAAAATTGTGGCCAAATATCAGCACAGAGTGGATTAAAACATCCTCAACAGTACATACAAGGGTTAATTTCATAATATCCCTAAATAAACAGACAAACAATATATTTTTAGAGCAAACTTTACATCATTTGTTATTATTATTAATATTGATTTTTTTTTTTTTAAATAATAGAAGGTTTACTTTGGAGATTTCTACAGAATCAGCCATATAGCAATGCTGTTGTGATTTAGCCTATATATATATATATATATATATATATATATATATATATATATATATATATATATATATATATATATATATATATATATATATATATATATTCAGCTTGGAATCATAAGGTTGTATCTGCATTCCATATAACAAACAGTAAGTGTGTAATATTTGTTTTTCAAATAAAAAGTCTTAAAATGTGAAAAACTAACAAAAACAAAAAACATCCCATGATGTAAATAAGTTGTCATTTAATAAGAATGTCAATAACTCAATTTTGACAAAAATGTCAGAACCTTATAATTCTAAGGTGACGATATACAGTATATATATATATATATATATATATATATATATATATATATATATTTTTTTTTTTTTTTTATATTTCACGAATGATGTTTAACAGAGCAAGGAAATGTTTAAAAAAATGTCTAAAAATATTTTTTCTTCTGGAGAAAGTCTTATTTGTTTTATTTCGGCTAGAATAAAAGCGGTTTTTAATTTTTTAATCACCATTTTAAGGTCAATATTATTAGCCCCTTTTTTTGCTATATTTTTTCAATAGTCGACACAAACCATCTATATATAATAACTTGCCTAATTTCCCTAACCTGCCTAGTTACCCTAGGTACAGTGAAGCCTTTAAATGTCCCTTTAAGCTGTACAGAAGTCTCTTGAAGAATATCTAGTCTAATATTATTTACTGTCATCATGACAAAGATGAAATAAATCAGTTATTAGAGATGAGTTATGAACACTATTATGATTAGAATTGTCTTGAAGAAATCTGCTCTCCGTTAAACAGAAATTGGGGAAAAAATAAACAAGCGGTCTAATAATTCAGGGGGGGGGTAACAATATATCTCACATACATAAAATTGTGAGTGTGTGTGTGTGTGTTAATGGCAGCTTGAGTTCAGCAGGTGGTCTGGGCATCAGCTGCCGTGTTTCTCTTTCCTCATGAGACTGAAGTTTCCCTGCAGGTTTGATCATTTAATTAACCCAGCAGGAGCTTCACTCATTATTGTTTTCTGATGGCAGCACAGATACACTCAATAACACACACACGCTCACATATTGACCTTACGAGCGAGCGGGCGCTGCCTTTAGACTTAACTTCCGCTCTCATTCACTTTCATTGATAATTATTGATTGATACTTTCTTATTGTATTATTCAACTTTTTGTGTATAGTCATGAACACACTTGCTTGTAGAGCTAGTATTTTGACCGTTTTCTGCCATTTGTTATTCCTAGTCATCTCCCATAGGAAACTGAACCGAACGTTTTAAAACAACGGGTCAAGTCTAAATGGGATACAGCTGCGGACACTCGCATCTATATAGCATCATCCAATCATTACTAATTACATTCTTATCATAATTACTGTTTTTGCATTACTTTGATGGTTCGTTTTAGGGTAGACATTTATAAAATACAATTAATGAGAATTTGTGTAAATAATATAAATAACTCTTGTTAACTTCTGGCTGCAGCTGTATCCCTTTTTTAATCTGTTGTAGTGATTCTACAGTCGCTTTGGTAACGAAGCAACTATAGTAATTATTCTGTTAGCGTGATTATATAGTTGCTATGGTAACACAACAAATATAGTAACTAATCTGTTGGCGTTATTCTATAGTTGCTATGGTAACACAACAAATATAGTAATTATTCTGTTGTGGTCATTCTACAGCTGCTATGGTGACACAACAACTAGTAATTCATCTGTTGTGATTCTACGGTTGCTATGGTAACACAAAAACTGTTGTAATAATCTGTTGTGGTGATTCTACTGTTGCTATGGTAACAACAACTATAATAATTAATATGTTAATGTGATTCTACAGTTGCTATGGAAACACAACAACTATAGTAATTGATCTGTCGACACACTATGGTTGCTATGGTAACACAACAACTATAGCAATTATTCTGGTGACGTGATTCTACAGTTGCTATGGTAACACAACAACTATAGTAATTAATCTTGTGACATGATTCTACAGTTGCTATGGTAACAACAACTATAATAATTAATATGTTGAAGGGATTCTACAGTTGCTATGGTAACACAACAACTACAGTAATATATGACCAAATACAGTAGTTTTATACAACTATAAGGTATATTACACTACAATTGACCACAGTTTACTGTAATTAATCTAAAGTACACTACAGTATTTATTACAGTTTATCACTACAGTTCATTCTACAGTATGCTGGTGGAGCATGTATTAACAAATGAGTTGTATATACTAAAATATATACAGTTTCCTGGCTCAAAAACACTACAGTATTTACTAGTTGTATATATGTTGCTAGTAATCTTCCCTCACTGTGTCCCTACTCTCTACAAAACGTGTGCTACTGACCCTTTACCACAGATGATTAAAACAAAGTAAATGTTATTTGATGGTGTGTGCTGGCGTAGTGCGCACTGAAGGCAGCGAGGGAGGGAGGGAAGGAGGGATCTGTTGGGCGTTCTCCGAGTTTCCCATGTCATTCCTACAAACGGGTCTTGCCTAACAGGAACCATAGGTATGCTGATCTCATTAGAACAATTACTAAAGGCCCGCATTTTCCAGCCCAGCCTTTAAAGACCCCAGGGCGATGTAATTTCTGTATCAATCCCGTCCAGAAAAGCACTAGTGTTGGCACTTTCTAAAGGACTGTCAATTACTTCTGCCTCCATTCTGCAAAAGGGAAAGCAGCATGATTCAAGCAGGCCCGGATAAAGGGCCATTCTTCGGGGAAATCGCTCTGTGCATGGACTTGAATTCATTCTGCATTAATCTGTGGGAGCCCGCTCAATATTCATCAGCAGAGACAGACTCGTCGCCGCATGCTAATGACGTGGAGAGACTCCCGGTTCATACTTTTCATTCAGAGCCGGACTTTTAGTGCGTTCTGACAGCTTTACTAGCGTTTCCTTCAGTTGTGCAAACACTAAACGGTTTGTAGGACAGCTCCGCATCAATGATAAAGGCGGCAAAGGTCAAACGCATGGCATGATGGGAAGGCTAAGAGAGCGTCTCAATCTGCACTCTAGCACCCGAGGTCATTCATGGGTAGGTAGTGTGCAATTCACTGATGAGCTTGGATCACTAGACATGAAAACATCCTCAACTAATAGTTTTCATATCTTAAAGTCCACATGAAGCGGAAGCTGCGACTGTTTTATCGTATTGTGATGCAGTGAATTTAAATATTAAATGAGAATACAGTGGGCGTGGCTTGTTTTTTGTACTGCGACGTGATTGGATGTAGGCGTGTCATTTAGAAAATGGGTTTGGAGAGAGTTATTACAACTTAACAGACTCCACCTGCTCACCATTTCTGGTTGATGTCATAACTGACAGCTGGAGGGGCGTGGTTAAGTGTGTTAGCCCCGCCCACTACCTCAGACTAGGCTGTTTCTCGATATGCGTTCTTGTCTGTACTTGCGCTCTTGTGTCCTCGTGAAACGTCATCAAACTTTGCCAGTTCTGTTCCACTTCAAAGTTCACATCTTGCCAAGTGCAGATAAAATTCCCGGATGTGTACTTGCTCCGCCCCTTTGGCCAAGGATGCTTCGAGAGTTGAAGAGGTGTGGTATCTCAGAATGCATTGCAGCATAACCAGCGAAAGCTAATGGCGGAGAAGGAAACCCGCACGGTCTTCTTTAGCTGAAAAATAAAACGGTTCAGCAAAATGTTTGTGTGCAGTATATTAAAATACAGCCTCCTCTCACTTACACAGACCTGTTGAGTTTACGGCATGTGCATCATATTTAAGGCAAGTATAATGAGCTGAAGTGAACAGTACTCTCTTACTTTACTCTTTCAGTGGATCAGTCATTTAATTCAAGCAATCAGTTCAGTTGTACCTCCACACACACTGAGCTTTAACTCTGCTGTTCAGAGTGTGTTGGTGTGAGTGAAGTGATGCTCCACACTGCCCTCTGCTGCGCACACACACACACACACACACACACACACACACACACACACACACACACACACACACACACACACACACACACACACACACACACACACACACACACACACACACTGATTTTGATGTGAAATGTGAGTGTGTGCTGTGTTGTTTTACACATACAGTGTAATAATATATATTATTAATATTATAAAATTCAATCATCAATAATCTCAGAAAAAAAGCTTTTTATCTTTAATAATTATTTACAAGTCCAGTTAAAACTGATTGATTAACCGATTGACTGTTTGACTTATTTCCCTGATAGACTGAATTATTGACATAATGATTGGCTGTTTGATTGATTAATTGGCTGACTGATTGGTTGTCTGATTTATTTCACCGATTGATTGATTGGCTGAATTATTGACAGATTGATTTATTGGGTGTTTAATTAACTGGCTGACTGATTGGGGGTTTGATTGCTTAATTGGCTGACTGACTGATTGGCTGTTTGATTGAATAATAAGCTAACTGATTGGTTTTCTGATTTATTCACTGATTGATTGACTGTGATTGGCTGAATTATTGACAAATATATTGATTGGTTGTTTGATTAATTGGCTGACTGATTGGTTGTCTAATTTCACAGATTGATTGTTTGGTTGGCTGAATTTTTGACAAACTGATTTATTGGCTGTTTGATTGATTGATTGATTGATTAGCTGACTGATTGGTTGATTTAACAGATTGATTGTTTGATTGGCTGAATTTTTGAGAGGCTGGTTAATTGATTGGCTGTTTGATTGATTGATTGATTGATTGATTGATTGATTGATTGATTGATTGATTGATTGATTGATTGATTGATTGATTGGCTGACTTATTGGTTGATTTTACAGATTGATTGATTAATTGGCTAATTATTTTTACAAACTGATTGATTGGCCGTTTGATTGATTGATTGGCTGACTGATTGGTTGATTGGCTGACTTATTGGTTGATTTTACAGGTTGATTGATTAATTGGCTAAATTGTTGACAGACTGATTGATTGGCTGACTGATTGGTTGTCTGGTTTATTTCACTGCTAGATTGATTGTTTGACTGGCTGAATTATTGACTGATTGATTGGCTGCTTGATTGATTGGTTGATTTATTTTACTGATAGACTGACTGACTGGCTAAATTATTGAAAGCTTGATTAACTGACTGACTGGTTGTCTAAATAATTTAACTGATAGATTGATTGTTTAACCGTTTCACTGGCTGAAGTATGGACAAATTGGATCATTGGTTGTTTGATTGATTAACAGGCTGACTGATTGGTTGTCTGATTTATTTCACTGATAGATTATTTGACTGACTGACTGGCTTAATTTTTAACAGACTGATTGATTAGCTATTTGATTAATAGATTACCTGATTTAATTCCCTGATAGACTGATTGATTGGCTGAATTATTGACAGCTTAAGAGATGGTTGTTTGATTGTTTTACAGGCTGACTGACTGGTTGTCTGATTTATTTCACTGATAGATTGATTATTTGACTGATTGATTGGCCAGATTATCGACAGATTGACTCTTCAATTGGTTGACTGATTAAATGTTTGATTGATTGATTAATAGGATGACTGATTGATTGGCTGTTTGATTGATTAATAGGCTGACTGATTGATTGGCTGTTTGATTAATAGGTTGACTAATTGATCGGTTGTCTAAATTATTTCACTGATAGATTGTTTACCTGTTTGATTGGCTAAATTATTGACAAATTGAATGATTGGCTGTATGATAGATTAATTGGCTGACTGATTGATTAATCAAAACAACAAAATCGATAAAACTAAATATAAACAAAAAAAATCATATTATTGATTAAAATCATAACATTATTGTTAAAATACATCTCCAAACTTCATGTTTTGGAAATAACCCATAAGAATTTCTCAATATAAACTGAATATGTGTTCAGTATTTCATTCATCAGGTATTGAGTCAATGTTTAGTTGATTTTTGAGTTCCAGATCTAGAGATTTACTATTTCTGAGCTGTATTTCTAATATCATTTAGACATTTCTCCACTTCAGAATCACGTTCAAGGTTTCCCAATGGTCGCTAAATGTAACTGTCATATTTCATCATGATTTCTCACCCATGGGCCTCGTAATCTAGAGGCCTTTGCCTTTCATATAAGCCACTTCTGATAACAAACGATCAACTAGAAGTCAAGTTATTGTTTGCTGCTCCTAAAACTTGGATAGGCAACAAGACTTTTGTTCGGTAGTGTAAATGATCCCCAACTATCTATTTTAAAGGAATAGTTCAGCCAAAAAAAGAAAAATTATGCATCACAATACGGGAAAAAAAAGTAAAAGTGGTCACCATTTCCAGTTCATGGGGACTTTAAGTACTTTTGAAAGCTTCAAAATAAAAGTCACTATCATCCAACACCATTATAAAGCATGGAAGAGTGCGGATAATATTTAAAACTTCCTGACTGTGTTCGTCTGGATTCTTAATGTATCTTACTGTACTCTTCATGCAGTTAACAAACCATTAACTAAGACTTTTAGCTCAATAAACTATTAATTAGCTGCTTATTAATAGTTAGCAAGGGAGTGGTTGAGTTTAGGTATTAGTGATATAAAATAAGATGCTTTATAAGTGCTAATAAACAGCTCATATGTTAATAATAGATGTAAATAATGTGAATTATTACTCAAAGTGTTACCGAAAGTCAAACACACAGAAGATGGCTTGAGGGTGAGTAAATTATGGGGTCATTTTCAATAGGGTATATGCACACAGGAGGACTTTTAATTTTTAGTAACCCAGTTAAAGCTCTGCCGGTGAACTGTTATAAAGTGTTAAGGTCTGTTTTCTTTAATAATCACTGATCTTCACTGCCTGATTGATATACGATATAAAGTGGGTCTCAGAATGTCCAGGAAGCACTGCATTAAACTAAAATATGAGCATTTATTTCACTCCAGTATCTTCAATGGAGTTTCTGCGCTCGCCTGCTGATCCTGACGAAGCACATTTCATCTCGTTTTACACTTAAATATCTAAAGGAATGCTTTAACTAATTAAATTTCGATTACATCACTACATCAATGCTGTTGAAGGAACTTTATAATATTAGAAAAGTTAACCAGAAGTTAATCGGTAGGGGAATACATGATGTGCATATGCTGTACGCTATTTTAGGTGAACTATTTCTTTAAGAGAGTGGCATTTCATTGGCATTTGGATACAGTTTTGGCTTATATAACCAAGAAATCAATCACAACACACTGAAGCTCTTTATCTGCAGCCGAAAAACAGACGAAACATCACACACACGGCTCACGGACACTGGTTCATGCTCCTCGGGGAATTTATTAAGTGCTTGTTTTTTTCGTGTTTTTCCGTTCATGTCACTTGCGCTCCTGTCTGGAATGGTGGTGCGGACAGTGAAGCAACAAGAGTCATGTTCTCAGGCTAGAAAAATCATTTACATCACAATTATTAGTAGTATTTGTACTGTGTTTTTTTTTTTCTTCTTCTTGGTTTTACCGACTTTGAGACCACAAACATTCCAGCAACACACTCTAGGGTAGATGAGAAACAATCAGAAAAAAGCTCGACGTTTTGCATAGTATTAAATGAACAAAGACATTGAGTTTCTTTTATTTACAATTATTGTATAGATTATTATAAAATTCATAAAAACAAGATGGATGAACACTTTTTTTTTCATTTACCCATAAATTGCTAGTGCGCCAAAAGTACCAGTGGCGACGTACGCTCTTTGTTCCACAAAAACGCATGCTGCTAAGTACAGTACATAGAAGCTGATGTATTGCAAGAAATATTATTATTATTATTATTATTAGTGATTATTAGAACGCTGTCATCCTTTCGATTTATTGGTTTTAAACTGCATCCGTTATTCGTCCCGTCAACACAGGGCGCAGAACTAAACTGAATAAGTGGTTAAAAATCAGGTCTGGATTTACCTCACACACCACACTAACTGTAGCTCATTCTTCTGCTTCACTGTGAGAATTAATGAGGATTTTAAAAGGGATCCTTCACCTCAAAATGAGGTTTACATCCCTTTAAAAGCAATAAAGGGTGTTAGATTAACGAAAAAAAAACGCTCAAGAATATACGTCTCTGCCTGAGCTAACAGTTAAAGCTTGTGCACCTTATCTTGACGAGGAAAACGCTCCAAAAACAAAAGATCAAATTGAATTAAAAATGAGTTGCATATTAGGTGTGTGACATCATGCCTTTTCCAATCGCTAAAGAATACCAATGAACGCATGGGCGAGGAGATTATTAGCGTGCCTTCCGACAGACCCCGGTTTGTCCATTCGCTTCCAGAGTACGATAAATAGTTAACGACTAGTGAATACTGCTGAGATGCTAAGAGTATATTTACTGACCGCAGGAAGACAAGCTTGATTTGAACACAGAAGCACATCTAGATTTACACCACAGAGATTCATTCATATCCGGATAGTGCAGAGAAGGATCATAAATGTGTGTGTGTGTGTGTATGTGTGTGTGTGTCTGTGTAAATATATATATGTACTGTATATATATATATATAGATATTTATATATATTTATATACACTTAGTTTTTTCGGTTTGGGTTTTTCTTATTTTTTTTTTCCTTTTTTTTAAGAAAAGAGTCAACAGCAACATTCCTTCTTGGTTTTGTTGCATTACATGAATCCAAAAGTGTGTCGTCAGCTCGGGAGCTGGTCTCAATTCCTTCAACCAAAAGAAAAAGGCAAAAATAAACGTCCAAAAAAAGAAGAATCAACACAATAGATCACAATATTTGAACACAGGTTTGATTTTCCATACAGAGATGCCAAATATAACTTAATTTACATGACATAAAAGCCATCGCAGCTTCTGAACTCAAACTATTTTAAGTAATACGTACTTCTAAAGAAGATATTAAAACCCAACCTGAGATATACGTACACACATGTTTATATCTCTGCTCACGCTTGAGGCCGACCACAAAACCGTTGGATTTCCCGCACGCGTTTAATACTACGATGCCACGTTATTGATATATCCCACTAAGTTTTGGTTTCTTTCGTAATCCTCTAAAAATATCTACAGCATTTGACAAAAATAGCAGGCAAGTCCAGCGCACGACTGGTAATAAAACACCTAGAGTCCGATATTACAGGAACAGCGTGAGCTGTTCACACTACGTACGTCTGCTGCGTGGTTTTCAACCCTACAAAGGAACCAGGACGCTATTATCTACAGGTTTGTAAACAAATTACATTCTCTTTAGGACATAAATAAGTTAAAAGTAGTTATTGAAGCAGAACAAGGCAACATGCCGACAAATAAAGATAAACTCTGTAAATATATATTTATAACATGTCTATAAATATATATGTACGCTTAATAAATTCTATCATTTCCATGGGTCTTCCCCCCCCTGACAGGTGCATATCTACTGTGCAAGTTGAGCCCCTGCGACCTGGATACACCTTAATCAATAACCAAATAAATCTATACACTTAGATACATGCCACACGCGCACACACACACACACACAATACTCACAGATCAGTGAATCAAAGTAGCAACGTCCCAGCAACAATAAAAAAAAAAAGAAAACCAAATCAAAAATCAATGAATGAAAAAATCCAGAAATAAGAACCCGGGTCGGTGGATGTACAGTACATTCATGCAGGAGCCACGATAATAGCTGATTTAAATTACTCGTAATAGTTTGTGTCGTTTCCTCAGGAAATGCGCGCCGTATTGTTTTTCTCGAGTCGTTGTTCAGTAAAAGAGTGTGTCGCCAAACACACACACACACACACACGTGTTCAGTCAGCAGTGCGCGATCCACATGGAGAGCCGCGCTTTTAAACAGACAGTCTAAAGAGGATTATTATCGAGCTAAAGCGATGTCTCCAGACTATGAAGCGGACTCCCGGGACTGGAGGAAGCGGCTGATTTACTGGTGTCGGTGGTCAGGTTTATTCCGCTATCGATGGCGTTGTTGTTTTTGTTGGGGGACGCCGGCTGACTGGAGTTTTTCCTCGCCGCCTCGTCGTCGATATCGGTGTCGTCTATTAGAGGAATGTGAGGTGTGGAGTCCTCTATTCTGAACTCCGGATGCGTCATGAAATTGTGGATGGAGGTTCTGGATTCGGGTTTTTCCAAGCCTTCATAGAGCGAGCTACGAAATGCGTTCACGACACGTATCTGCGTGGGGAAAGAGATGAGCGTCAGTGCATCAGACAGTCAGTCACAAATAGGAGGAGAAAAAATCTGTGGGTTCACCCACCAAAAACAAAACAAAAGCACCAGTAATAACCAAGCAAAACCAAGATAAAACAATGAGACTGTGAGAGGAAAACACCGGCAATGCTCTTATGTCCCGTACAGTACACAATACAAGCTCCAGTGTTGTATACCTAGAGACAAGCATTGTTAATTAGACAGAAATCAATCAAATAAAATAGCGGGGGAATTAAAAGAAAAGGCATGCAAAGGTCTTGAAAAGAGGAACGGATTAGATATTCAGATCCAGGATGAGTTTCAAGGTGAACGTAAAGTCGAACACAAAACAGAGAGAGAGAGAGGAAGTGTACACAGACTGATGACAGGAGATCCTATGCCTCGAGAGCATAGAGTCACAACACCATGATGGAAGCGAACCGATAGCATGACAAGCCAACACAACACAACTCGACGATAACACACACACAACATGCAGCTCAGGACAACACCATGTGGAGATGAACACAGGCACACAGACTGTGGAACAGGAAAAGACCAGAACAAACCAAAGGCTGTTCTTTCAACAACTCCATGCGTCTCTGTGTAAACACTCAAGTATAGGCCCAAAAGGGTTTATTTCAGGGTCCCAGAACTGTACTGTGTGGAACTGAGTTCAAATACTGTCGCAATAGCGGAGAGTAGCTAACAGTCCATTCAAACACTTTCAAATCACTAAAGCTTTCTGAAAACTACAAACAGTACAAGCTAGTCATGATTCTCAAATTATTAATGCTCTACAGCAGGGGTGTGTCCTGCATAGTTTAGCTCCAACTTCCTTCGACACGCCTGCCTGGAGCTTTCTGGTATACCTAGAAAGAGCTTGATTAGCTGGTTCAGGTGTGTTTAATTGAGGTTGGAGCTAAAATATGCAGGACACCGGCCCTCCAGGACTGAGTTTGGGCAACCCTGGTCTATTGTCTTGAAGTGAGCTGCCTGCCTAACTCCAGAGATATTATGAAGCTGCAGTGTTCACCATCCTCACACTGTACCGCAATGCGTTTCTGACTCTTTGTACTCTGTGACAATTTACACCTTTACTCATTTCCTGCTTTCAAAAGAGCTTTGGGATAAAGTGAGGGTAGGAGGAGGCCACAAAAAGACTTTTAAAGGCTGGAAACGTTATTTGGAGTGTGATTTGATTTCAAGCTGTATGACAAATTAAGCCATTATTTCAAAAAGGTATGATGGTTTTCTATAGGCTCCGTCTCTGTGAAAAAAACGACAAAAGTCATGTTTTTGTAATGAAATCCCCCCTCGGGATTCTCCCTGCAGCACATTCAGCCCCAATCTTAAACACATCCACACCCATGTGGTTGCTCGACCCAAAAGCAAGTTCAAGTTTTGGTTTGTTTCAAAACAACCCAGGCTCATTATGGATACATACCCTGGTATAAATTTCTGTAGAGCATGAAATATGTCCCAGGAGCTATGTTTTTTAGCAGGTTTTTGTTTTCGTAAATCCACCAGAGGTCGCTGTGTACACTTTTTCAGAGCTTAAATTTCTCTCGCAAGTGCCATTCGGGCCTGCTGTTCTCAACCGACTGACTAACCGATGCCCCCACCCACCTACCGACAGTGTTTTAAAAAGCACCGATTGACCCGCCCACTGCCTTCCCTAAACCCAACCAATAGTGTTTTCAAAAGCAATCCAAAAAGGAAAAGCCCTCGAGGCCGTTTGATTTTTACCACGCTTTCAGATTTTACCACGTTCTCACCCTGTTATTTACTTGTTTATTTTAATTTTTGCCTTTTGTTTTTGTTCGTCCTGCTTTCTGGAGCTGCTCGTCGCCTGACTTGAACCGTGTTGTCGGGATCAACTACTCTCTGCATCTCAAGTTCGCTGACATACGAGGCAAGCTACTGGGTAAACTGGTAATAGAGAAAAAGCTGTCATTAACAATAATAATGCAAAATCCCTTAATAAAAACACAATGAGGTTTAAAATAAGCCTATTTCACTCCACCAGCTATAACTGTGCCTCGTATTAAATAACCAAACTCTGGCTACACTAGTGTTGTCACGATACTATAATTCAGTACTGGATCAGTACTGAATTTTTAAAATAGTCCATTTTAAGCTAATATTTGAGCGTGTTCTTAAACAGCGCTGATTTGCCGTTGTGTGCTCAACAGAAATGACTGTGATTGGCCGTGAAGGTCATCAGTTCACCAAACTCACTGCTGTATAACCACAGATACAGGGACACTGGAGCGTTTTAAAGCCACAAAGAGCTGACAATTCCTCAGCGAATCGTTCATGTCAAGTTATAAACAGACTTGCTGATCTTTATGGCTCCAATGTGCCTGTATCTGTGGTTACATTCAGTAAACAGCATTGAGTTCGGTGCACTGATGACCTTCACAGCCAATCACAGTCACTTCTGTTTAGCACTCGTTTAAGAACGCGCTCAATAGCGCTAAAATGTTAGCGGGAAATGGACGTTTTTAATCTACAGTACTAATTGGTACCGAGTTCTAGTGTGTTGAAAACATTAAGCTACATCTAAAAAACATCAAACTTAAAGGGACAGTTCACCCAAAACTGAGAAATCACAAATCTTTTTGAGTTTTTTTTATCTGTTGAGCACAAAATAAAGATATTCTGAAGAAATCTGAAATCGCTGACTTCCACTCACTCACTTTTCTTTAGTTTGGTCGCCACAGCAGAATGAACCACCAATTACTCTGGCATACATTTTTACAACACAGGCTCATTCTGAAAACGTAGTCCTGCGGATGTTTCTGGAGGCTGTAAATTATGTAGCCGGAGGTACGTATGTCTGCATTTTATTTTTTTAAGCGAACGCTACGGGCGGTATGACGTCATTCCTTTTGGCGCTTACCGGCTGACCGCTTACTTCCGTGTGGAGGGCTTTCTCGCCACAACCAGTTTGTCCAGTTAGCTCGTCACGTACGTCGGCGGACTTGAGAGGCATAGAGGAGTTGACCACAACAACGACGACCAGGTTCGAGTCAGAGCGGTTCCAGAAATCAGGTAAGACAAAACCAGAATCCAAAAAATAAAGAGAACAAGTAAATAACACGGTGAGAATGTAGTAAAATCCGAAAACGGAAGACGGCTTTTGTAAACTGTCGGCTGGGTTTTGGAAAGTAAGAGGGTGGGCGGGTAAATTGGTAAAATTGTTTGGGTTTAGGAAAGGAGGAGGGTGAGTCAGTTGATTGGGCAGTCGCCCAGTCAATCATTTAGTCGGTCGACAGGGGCCTCCAGTGGGTTTACGCGAAAACACCGCGGGCGCGAACAGCATTCGTGAGAGCCATTTGAGATGTGAAAAAGCGCACACAGCGGCCTCTCGTGGATTCACGAAAACAAAAACTGCAAAAATATGTATCTCCCAGGATGTATTTCGCAGTCTCCAGTAACGTCCACGTTACTACGTTTTAGGTATGAGCATGAGTTGCATTTTTATGTGGCGGATACATAACCCTAACCGTTGACTTTCATTATAGGAGAAAACAAATACAACGGAAGTCACAGCTTTCTTCAAAATATCTTCTTCTGAGTTCAAGAGAAAGTAAAAAAAATCGCAACGAATAATTGACAGAATAGTCATTTGTGGCTGAACTGTCCCTTTAACCAAGCCAAAGAGCAAGCTTACAAAGCCGACACAAACTGGTCTGGAAGACAGATGAAAAGAGGACCAACAGAGATGAAGACTACACCCTAACGTTTTCATGACCGACAGACTAAAGCCACGAGACACAATGGCTCTCCATCTACATCACACAGACGACAAATAAGACAAGACTATGAGGAGAAAGAGCCACTCTCTAGTCTTCACACGCCTCCGCAGCTGTGTGGAGAGAAACAGCAGAAGAAAAACACAACAACACAACCTCCTGCGAGGAGTACATCAATGCATTTAGTAGAGGTTTTAATCAAACAGCCAACAACAGGCGCAGTCATATGCAACACTCAGTTTATTAGACAGTAATCTTCAACAGCGCAGCCTGGAGGCTTTTGTCAGGAGTGGGGAATAGTACCGTTGGCTATACTTGAATGTTTACCCAGCCTGGTGAGTTTGTTGGTGGAATATTAGTTCACATCAAATTTTTTGCGACGGACAATGGAGGCACTCACAACCTGAAATTCACTTCGTAGGCTGCACCCTTAGTCCAGGGTTCTTAGCACTCTGGGGAAAACAAACACATGGTACATTGAAACACATGTTCATCTGAGAAGTGGCTTAAAGATGATTTGATAAACAGTGACGTGAAGAGGAAATCAGAAGCAAAGCAGATCTTCAGGGATGCCCTTCGACCTTTATATAAGGCTTTAAAGGTTTTTAGATGTTAGTATCAGTATTCGTTTTTAAGATGTCTTCAAGCTAGTTTTTGGCTGCTCCAAAACAGTCACACAATTCACGTTTATAAGATATATAAACATGTAAAACTTGTAGTTGGTCTCCTCCGCCAAATATTTCTCAAGCGCTGTTTAACAGAGATATTTTCAACATATAAGGCTCAAAGTCTAAAGCGCATGGTGCAAAAGCATTAAGGACATGTCTGAATCCAATTTTAAGCACAGAGAAATACTTTCTGAGCCCCGGCACTTGGTCTAACAGGGCTGTGCTTATTCTCTTAATGAGCTTTGGCTGTGCATAACCTGCATTAAACCAATCAGAGTCTCGTCTCTCATTCCCTTTAAGAGTCAGTTGTGTTGCTCCATGGCGCATTTGCTCTTTACATGGCGGATTTTGTAAGTGTGAAAACTGAACGCTTCACTAGCGAGAAAACAGTTAAACAGAGCATCTGCAGCGCGAGGATAAAGAACGAGCCTCCTCCATTCAGCCTCTTTACTCCTTTACTTTGGTGGAGTGAGGAAACGGTGGAAACTCACTCCACTGAACACATCCATCAGCCCACAGATTTAATTTCCTTTATTAAGCACAAAGATTTGCTTCCAAACTAATTCTAAATTCAGTTCTAATCTCCAGCAAAGGAATAAATGAACAACAATAACGAAGTGTGGTCAGAAAACTGAGTTACATCCAAACACACGTCCTGTTCTTATGCCCCATATGCTGATGCAGACGTCTCCAAAACCCCACAGCTGGACACATCTACACTTGTGTTTATTAAAGCAAATATAAATCTGCAGATAATCAATAATACTGCTAATAATAATCACATTATACAGATGCAAATCGTTTATATTTATTTAGAAAATAATAATTTTGTAACATTTTAATACTTTAATTGTTTTCATCTGTAAAGATATTTATATATTGCTGTACATCCTGTGTGTATTCAGCAGCGTGTAAGCGTTTAAGACACACAACTAACGCACTCTTTCAGCCGGTCTATTACACAGTCTATTTTAAGTCACGGCAACAGTGCGCCTTAACACGCCTCCTTTTTAGACCAGCACACCCATGGGTCCACAAAACAGCGCAAATAGATTTGCTCTTAAACAATGTGACGCAAACACTTGTAAATTAGGGTTGCACTGGTCTGAACATATAACCCTACCAAGCATGTCTTGCGCCTTATTGTGACGGGTGTTTGATGGAGCCCAAAAGCTTTAATAACTGATTTCTTTTATCTTTGCCATGATGACGGCACATAACATTTGCCTAGATATTTTTTAGGATACTAGTATTCAGCTTAGGGTGACATTTAAAGGCTTAAATTAGGCAAGTTATTAGTTTGTTCTGTCGCTAATTAAAAAAAAAATCTTAAGGGGAGAGTAATAATATTGATCATCTAAAAAGTCCTCGCTCTTGGAAAGAGGTTAAAAAACAACTAAAGAAATTTCACACGAGGGCTAATCATTTAATTTAAACTGTTCACCAAAACACATGCTAGGACAAATGTCCTTGCTCCTTCTCTCTACAAAGAGCAAGGAGCAAGGAGATTTGTCCTAGGATGTCTTTAGGTGAACAGTTAATTAATACTGTGATGATAATCTTCAACATCCTATGTCATCTGCCTGAAAGCCGGTCTCTTTCTGTAGAGATGCTTGTACACTCTCGGAAATAAAGGTACGTGAGCTGACATTAGGGTGGTACCTTTTCAATAGGTGAACATTTGCACTTAAAGAGTCCATATTGGTACTTCAAACGTATATATTAGTACCTACAAATTTTAATAGAAACACTTTTGTACTTTTTAGGTGCTAATATGCATCCTTGAGATTTTGACATGGACCTTTTAGGTACAAATTTGTACCTTTATTTCTGAAAGTGTATGATGTAAATTCACCAGGGCCGCCCCGTTGCATAGGCAGTATAGGCCAATGCTAAGAGTGCTGTGCATCCAGGGGGGCGCCAGAAAGTTAGTTTTGTTTTCGGTATTACTGACATGTTCAGTGATAGACGGCTCAAAAACCTCTTACCCTAAAAAGATCTAAAGTGTGTTTCGGCAAAGCTGGTTATGTTTCACAGCTGCCTTTTCTTTTTTTTCCCCTCAACATTACAACCACTGCCCCATTTAAGCCCTCACCATATGCGTTCAGCCGGGAGAGCTCGCACCGAGCGGAGGTCTTAGTAAGGGACCGTCGGAAAAGTGCTTCTTTTTTTCTTTGGCTCCGTCCTGCGTGTTTTATTTCAAACACTAATTTTAATTTTACTAATACTAATAAAACTAATAAAACTTTACTAATAAACACTAATACTAATTTTCTCTTAAATGAGCACAAACAGTTACTAATGTAGTTGAATGCTTCATTATAGGTCTGTGCATTCTTACATGAACACCTCTGTTATCAAGCAAAACACAATGAGAGATTCACTGGCTGCTCTTCACTAAATAACTACAGTAACTTTAATCAATATGCAAATACAATTAAAAGTGAAGTAGATTTTATAGCTTTATTTAATTTCTGGAGTGGCCATTGATTTTAATAGGCTAATCCTTTTATTTTATTGTCAATATTTTCTAATGTTTGCTATGTATTTTATCATTTGAAGCTATGTGTTGTCCCATATTTTTTACACCCAACGTTGACAGATTGCTAATCAATAAATATAGTGCTATCTGTTAGTTTTACGTCAGCTAATGTTATGGAAGGGCACAGATGTTATGGAAAATAGTCATAGTAATGTAACTACCCCCATCATTCCTTCCTCAAGCAAATGTGTAAATATTAGATCTATTCAGCATTAATGTTAATTGCATTGGCATATTTATCTGACGTTTCCCAGCTTGAAGTAGTCGATTAAAAAGCTGTTAGTTTCTTATGACTACACTAGCAGGGGAATTTACTGCGATGTGACGGGGCGCCACCTGAAATCTTGCCTAGGGTGCCAAATTGCTTAGGGCCGGGCCTGAAATTCACATTACCTATTCAGTGGTTCTCCATCCTATGGGGGTACCATAAAAATCCACATGAATCACGAGTGTTTGCTCAGATCGCCCCCCAGTGGCGAATCACTGAACAGCTTTCACAGCTTTTACCTGATCTGATTTATCAGACCTGATCTGACCTGATCTATCATGTGTTTCTCTTCTTCTTCATTCTTTTATATCACATTTTACCTGTTTTTATGTTTTGTTTTGTTTTTACGCATTTTTATTATTTGTTTTTATTTTTATTTTACTTGTTTCTTTTATTCTTGTTTATGTAAAGCACTTTGAATTGCCACTGTGTATGAAACGTGCTTTATAAATAAACTTGCCTTGCCTTGATTTATGAGTTTGTAAATGTTCTAATGAGATATTTGTAAAATGAAAAGGAATAATATTGGTAAACAGTCTCTCCTAATGGCTCACAATGGAACAAACAATACGAGGTAGAAAACTATTGATGCAGATGCATGATATAGATGCAGCCAAGTGGGTTTAATTAATTATGGACCATTTTGAGGGATGTAAACATTAACAATGGTCCTGGAGTATTTCCTGTTTTACTTTTAAAATTTCCATCGCTTCAAAAAGTACCAAATATTGCTAAATAACGTTACGATAGCTGTTATAACATCAAGTCATGATTGAACCGCCTCTTGTCACAGATATGAAATAAGCTGCGTCCCAAATCGCATACTTATGCACTATTCTACGCCATTTTCTAGTGTAAATAGTGTAAGTAGTGTATTCACACTGAAAACTCTAAGAATAATAAGTGCACTTTAATAACCCGGATGATGCACTCATTCAGCCGCTAAAATGAAGTGTGTAATGATGGACACTTCACACACTCAACGACCGCAGGTTTGCTTACGTAGCGGAAGGGGCGGAGCAATCAGGCGCACATGTTGGATAACTTTATTTATTTTAGATGGTGAAAGCAAAATTTTCCAATGAGAGTGATTATAGCGCCTCCCGATGGTGAATGCGGTTATACTCGCAGCAGGTATTATTTGATAATTCGGTCGTTTATTTCACTAATTTGGCAACCGTCAAACATCATCAGGGAAACGGTTTGAATTTCCGCTTGGTTAAAAACATTAGTGTGCCATTTGGGACGACACTACATACATATACTACCCTGTATATGTAAGTGCATAAGTACACAGTGCATGAGTGCATAGTGTATAGTGTGCCATTTGGGACGCAGCTATAGTTTGACATCAAGCAGGAAATGTTCATGGGCCAATGACATCACCCCATTGAAATGGTTTATACTTTCAATTTAATGTGATATTGTTGGCTTTGTCTAGATTGGAAACAGTAAATCATTTGACGATGCAACTGGTTTGGAATAGTTAAAAATAGTCCAAAGGCATCCCTGACAAACACCCGAAGAAGAGTGTCACTCACGCCCAGAGGGAGCAGCAGTGCTGGTAGGAGAGGAAAGAGCATTGCACAAGGACACGTGACTAGGACTAGAAACATTGGTTACATCCTGATTCTGACTGGTGGTGGAGGACTGGCGCCTCAGAGCCCCCTGAAAGGCCGTCCCGCTCTTGAAGGTGTTCACTACCTCGATCTGCAGGAATGGGAGAGAAATACATGTGATGGACACGGTGCAGATCACATATTAAACACTTCATCTGTAATTAGCATGGCTTTAGAGCAGTCCTGGTCCTGATGATGAACGTCCGGACCCCTCCGACAGCCTCGCCGCAGCCTAGAAGCGCACTGTTAGCATATCACATCACAAACAACAGGACAGAGCAGAGATCTTAGTGCATCATTCACATGTGCTGGTCATTATACTACAGGCAGCTCTGGGATGATATTCCAAATGGAGAAACGACTGGTGTTTACAATAAGGGATGCTTTCCTGATCAGAGTATGTGCCGTGCAAAGAAAAGAAATTGATTCAGATAAACTGTTGAAGAGAATTATTTGATTTCTGTGAATTTGTATTATTATTATTTTATATTTCTCCTGTGCTGTTTAACAGAGAGGCATTTTTAAACATTAATGCATCATATTTTACTAGTTAGTTTGCATAATACTAATAATTCAGCTTGAAGGCTTGACCCTGTGAAGCCCACTCTGTCAGGATCCAGCCCTTACAGCCCTGTCACTCCTGTCTGTGTTTATTGTCTCTTTGTTTGTTTTGTGTATTAGCACCAGGTGTGCCGCAAGCCTGCGTTTGAGTGAAGGTCTCGGTCGTTAGATCGCACCCTGGGGGCTGGCTGCAGTACAAGTCATAAAGCCCTCCTCCTCCGTGTTAATGAAGGAGACTTGAGCCCAAATAAAAAAATTATTACACTTGCAATAAAATGTCCCGAAAGATGGCTCTGGTGGATTAAGGCACTGGTTATTGTGCTGAAATAGGTGCAGATCTTCATTTGTGTAAACAGTTTGTTTTTAGCAGTAATTTAATGCTGGGCGTGTCATCGTGATTGACAGCGGTGATTGACAGTTTCTCAAAGCAGCGCGTCTGAGCTTCGGCAGAAGACTGAAGTGTTATTATTCGATTTCTGTGTTATTATGACAACATGAATTCAGCAGTAAACTACAGTTTCTGACATACATGATCCTGGTGGAACACTGTTTATTCGATAAGGTCAGGGCTTTTTTCGGGCTTTATTAGTTTGCTGATACACGCCTAGCCACCCAGATAGCAAAATACACTCGGGCCAGTTCCGGCTAGATTCTCGCCTGCCGGAGACTTACCCCTCAGAGCTCAGACTGACTACCTCTGCTGGACCTACTCCGGATGCCTGGACTCACTGCCTGATTCCAGCCCGAGTCAATCGAGCCAGATGCGGCGGCCGAGCGAGCCGGCGCTGCCGCATGCGAGCCGGAATCAGCCCGCAACGCCGCAAGTAGGTTATGCGCTGCGGCCCGGAGCTGGCGCAATTGAATATATAAACCCCTCATATTTGTTAACGTTATTACATCCATTTGTGTTGATATGACAGCAAACGCATGCTGAGCAGTTCGGGGGGCGTGGTTGATTTTACATAAAGCGTTTGATTGGAAGTTCGTCCTCTGGTTCCATCAGACAGTCCTTCTGCGCATGTCTGGCTCCAATTTCAGCAGTCTTTTGCGACAGTTTGTGCCCGTCAAGCAGGCATTTTGCCCTCAAGGCGTTCAATGGGAAAAGGGGCTGTCGCGTCGTCCATATTTTTTACAGTCATTGATTAGCACATGGTTGTCTCTTTTGTTGTGTTGGCCATGTGCTCCTCTTGTCCATCCTCCTTGTTTTCCTATGCCTCGCCCCCTTGTTTAGTCCTTTTTTGTCTAATTATGTTCACCTGTTCCTTGTGCTATCTACTCCCTTTATATTGAGTTCATTTTTCACTTGCCGGTTCGTCATACTATCTTTCGTGTGCTTGTCTAGCTTATCTTGTTTAGTGCATGATAGAGGTTTTTTTTTTTTTCATATGGTCTAGTTTTGTTTCCTTTGTCTAGTACAAGTCTTTTTGATCTTATTCTTGAATTGATTTATCCTTTTGATTTGGTTAATTTATTTATTTATTTTTTCTCTCAATAAGGTTGCTGTCATTTTCAACTTTATTCCTGTTTGCAGCTCAAGACTAATTTCAAGTTTTCATTTTGCTATTTTTGGGATCCTTAGCCTCAGTCTAGCCCTAGTCTTTAGTTAATTCCTTATTTTTTTAATTCCTGTTCCTGTGTTTTGCTTTCTGTTTTATTTCTAGTTATAGCTTATTTCTTTAAGCCTTTTGTTTAAGTTTCAGTAGTTTCATTTAGTTCCTTATTTGCTTTATTTTGTTTTTTGAGCTCTTATTTCCCCTCTTAAATATTTCTTATATTTACTTAGTTCTAGTTTGTTTTTTGCTTGCTCTTCTTTTTAATTTTCTTGTTTCCCCAGCCGTCTAGTCCTGTTGTGTTGCTTGTGTCACTTCCCTTCTGGGTCATCGCTGGTTGTGGATCCCCTTCCCTTGATGATCGATCTGTTTGCCACCCCTGTCCCTAACCAGAGGTTCAGCTAGCTACCTTTTCACTTCTTGGCCTGAAATTTGGAATTCCCCTTTCCTGACCAGCCTGTGTTACCCTCTTAAGACACTTCCCTCTGTATCATCCTGAAGTCCTGAGTCTCCTCCCCTCACCAGCCTGTTCTCCTGAAATCGCCCTGCACTATTGACTGTCCTCCTGCATAGCCTTGTTTACCTCCTGAAAATAAACCTTGTGTTCTCTTGTCAATTCTGCATTTGGGTCCTCCTTGCCACCCGTGACACACTCTTGCAGAATTACAACATCACTTTTAACAAATCTAAATAAATTCAAGCAAATGTTTCTTTGTTTTTTTGGTCCCACTTTATATTAAGTGGCCTTAACTAACATGTACTTACACATGAATTAATAGTTTGTTACAATGTACTTATTGTGTAAATACATGTATTTATTGTGTACTTATGCTTAATTAAATACATGTATGTAATTACATCGGTAATTAACTTTTGTAATTACATTTGTAAATACACTGTTGACCATCCCCACACCTTAACCCACCCTTAAACCTACCCATGCCACCAAACCCATCCATAACCCAACCTCTATCCCTACTCACAAGCAGCACAGGTGTTCTCAAATACATTATAAACACAGTAAGTACATTGTATTTATTTTTTGATGTAAGTACATAGTAGTTAAGGACATTTAATATAAAGTGGGACAATTTATTTTAAGGTGTTCTTGTTACACATTTTCTCTGTACTTCCTATAGTAATTACAACTAATTAAAACTTAACCTGCATTCAACTCTAACCATGTTGTAAATGCAGTACATACAATTAATTCATCTTACTCAGTAGTTAAATAAGTAGCTGCACTGAAACAAAGACACCTTAAAATAAAGTGTATATAATAAGTGTGTTATAAATCTGATAGGACATCATATATATTGTTATATTATTGATTATATTGGTAATATATCAATAACAAAACCCTTCTGTTACCAGCTGATTTGATGTATTCTTTGTTAAAAGAACAGTGCTGTATATGCTGTATATAACGAATCTTCAATATGACTCGGGAACTACGAGTCCTCTCAGGGAGTGATTCGTTCATTCGTTCATTATTATTTTCTCCTTCTTATAGTGTTCTATTGATGACTTATTTGTCGTGTGATTAATCTTTTGGGCTTGTTGTAGATGTGTTCAAAGGCAATTTATAACATTTTAATAATATTTTGGCAAATTGAACCAAATGAACGAAATGACTCGAAAAAAGAATCGTTCATCTCGATGAACGAGACTCAAAGATCCGAGTCAGTAAAATGATCCGAACTTCCCATCACTAATGAGTGATCAATATAAACATTTCAGACAGCAGTATGCTACAGAACTGCATGTGTGTAATTTTAAATTAATAATAAAATTTGTATTTGTAGTGAGACTGCAAGCTAGATCTTGAAACGCAATAGATGAAGATTCAGCTGGAACATGGAGTGTTCATGAACTGATGCTGAGTGTGTGTGTCTGTGTGTGTGTTTCTGACCTGTGTCTGTATTCTGTTTAACCCCCTGAACCACAAGATCTGTCCTCTCCGCAGCTCCCGCTCGGCGTGGTCGATCTCCTCCTGGTCCTCGTTCATCTCCTCCTCAGGCATTTCATCCTTCTGTGTCAGCTGCCCGGCGCCTCGCAGGAACCGCAGCTTGCTGTTCGGGATTGTGGAAATGACCTGGGAAAAAGTGAGGAGGTTTGAGCTTCACAACAGGAATATGCAGCTTATAGACTATTTAGGCCCTGTGTGAGACTAGTGAGAGACTAGTTATGCCATATGTGAGACTAGTGAAAGACTAGTTATTGACTAATATGAAAATGTTGATCTGACTTATGTACAATGCAGTAAGTAGTAATATTTTCTGTCTTTTAGTAGAGATATCACATCACAGACTTGCTTTGTTTACCAAATACAGTGAATCTAATTGGATTTGCATTGCAAAAATTTAATAAAAGTTAAAAGATATTATTTTTATTTCACATATTAAGGTTTTAGCTATGATACTCCCAAAACAATTCAGCAGAAATCCGCAGATTTTTACCAAAATTCTCTGCAGAAATAGCAAAAAACGTTCACAGATGTTTGTTTTCACTTAAATTCTCAGATTAGGTATGTCTGAGGTACTGGGCGGGGCTAACATACTAAACCACGCCCCTCCAGCTGTCAGTTTTGACATCAAACAGAAATGGTGACCAGCAGGAGGAGTCTGTTAGGTTGTAATAACCCTCCCCGAACTCTTTTCCCCATCTTTCTGAATGAAACACCTACTTTACTACATCCAATCAGCTCGCAGGAGAAAAAACAAGCCACGCCTACTGTTTTCTCATTTAAATATTCAGTTTCTGCGTCACAACATGAAAAAAAAAACTTCTTATTTCAAAATGTTTAAATTTTAAACATTTCTAAAAGATTACAAAGAAAGGTCAGAGGTCATCCACAAAGTGTAGACAACCAAGTCATGAATCGGCCAAAGGTAAGTGACTCTCATGCATTTATGCTTTTATTTATATGTTAGCTTAGCTTTAGATTTTGGTTAACTTTATTTTGATGGTCCTTTGACACATTTTGTTGAATTTAAGTTACATTGCATCTACATATCAACTAACTCTCATTAGACTGTAAGTAGACTGTTAGATTGGGGTTAGAGTTAGTGTGGGTTGACATGTACTTGCAAAGTTTCTTATAGTCAGTTAAATGTCTGTTGAAGGAGCAGAATCAGCAGATATTAAGCAGACAGGACAAATGATTATTAGTTTAAAATGTGTGTGTGTGTGTGTGTGTGTGTGTGTGTGTGTGTGTGTGTGTGTTTGTCTTAATAAAGTAATTCATTAACAACATCATTTTTAATTGATCTCTGAACTGTTCCTTTAAAGTAGGCCTTGCATGAACTAGGAAAACATGTCACAAAATTAAGCTCAGCAGTTTGTGTGCATGATTGATAAAAGAATATCACATACTGCATGTAAATGTGTGTATTACCTGTCCCCAGACCAGCTCTCCCATGCCCAGGAACACACACCACATCCACTTCTCCAGATCCAGAGGAGAACAGCTGAAGGGTTTGCCTCCGAACTGAACAATCACAATCTAAAACCACAGTGAGTAATGACGGAGAAGACTGTGAACAGATGTAGAATGTACTTCTTAAATTCTCTTTATTTTTCTCGAAGGTTTCGGTACCTGAATGGCGAAAGTGCCCACAACAATGGAGCAGAAGATGGGATTTCTGAAGATGCCGTCAAAGACGTTCCTCTCGCCGTGGATCTTGCGGGCGTTGATCTCGTTGAAGAGCTGCATCATGACGAAGGTGTTGAAGATGATGGTGTAGTGCTCTGATGGAGGAGAGTGCAGAGGAGCGTTCCTGCCACTGTCGATGTCAAAGATCTGCTCGCCTGCGACACAAACACACACAACACTGTTTCTGCAGCCAAAATAACCCTTTACTTTACAAGTGTGCAGCACAGATCAAACTTAGAGAACACATTACTGCTTCCAAAATATCCAGGACACTGATAAGCCCATTCAGAAAGGACTAGACACTGATAGACATGAATAACTCTGTTTAACTGCAACTGAATGTTCCGATCAGTCATGTGCTGTGAGAAACTAGTTATGCCCTGTGTGAGACTAGTGAGAGACTAGTTGTGATCTGAGGGAGACTAGTTGTGACGGGAGGGACTTGTGAAAGACTATTTCTGATCTATGTGAGACTAGTTATGACCCGAGAGACTAGTTATGACTTGGTAGACTAGCAAGAGACTTTTTATGTTATGACCTGTGTAAATCTAGTGAAAGACTAGATATGACCTTTGCGAGATTACTTATGTCCTGAGAGACTAGTGAGAGATTAGTTATGACCTGTGTGAGCCTTGTGAAAAACTAGTTATGACCCGTGTGAGACTAGTTATGACCTGATAAACTAGTAAGAGAATAGTTATGACCTGTGGAAGACTAGTGAAAGACTAGTTATGACATATGTGAGATTAGTTATGATCTGAGAGACTATTAAGACTAGTTGTGACCTGTGAGAGCCCTGTAAAAACTAGTTATGAACTGTGTGAGATTAGTTATGACCTGAGAGACTAGTAAGAGACTAGTCATGACCTGTGTAAGACTAGTAAAAGACTAGTTATGACCTCTGCGAGATTAGTTATGACCTGAGAGACTAGTAAGAGACTAGTCATGACCTGTGTAAGACTAGTAAAAGACTAGTTATGACCTCTGCGAGATTAGTTATGACCTGAGAGACTAGTAAGAGACTAGTTTTGACCCAACTAAGACTAGTTGTGACCTGTGAGAGCCCTGTGAAAAACTAGTTATGACCTGTGTGAGGCTGGTGAGTGACTAGTTATGACCTGAGAAACTGGTGAGAGACTAGTTTTGACACGTGTAAGACTAGTTGTGACCTGAGAGACTAGTTGTGACATGTTTAAGACTAGTTATGACCTTTGTGAGATTAGTTATGTCCTGAGACGCTAGTAAGTACCTAGGTATGTACTGTGTGAGGCAAGTGAGAGACTACTTATGACTTGAAAGACTAGTTATGATCTATGTGAGATTAGTTATGACCTGAGAGACTAGTTATTTCCTGTGAAAAACTATTGAAAGACTAGTTGCAACCTGTGTGAGACTAGTAAAAGACTAGTCATGGCCTGAGAGACTTGTGAGAGACTAGTTATGACCTTTGAGATACTAGATATGACCTGTGTGAGTCCAGTAGTTATGACTTGTGTGAGAATAGTAAGAGACTAGTTATGACCTGTGTCTACTTCTACTTATTTCTGACTGTTGTAACTGTCAGAAAGTTTAGTTCTTCTGTTCTGACTGTAACACTGTTTTCTATTAGCACGGTATAGCTACAACACAATTTTAAACTATAAGCATAGTTTCTGAAATAATCAAGGTAATCTGCTGTCTAATTTTGATCCTCAGCGTATGTACTTCTACACGTTAGTCTCTGTAACTCACCCACAAACAGCAGTGAGAAGATGATGACGAGCTGGTAGACGCCGTGGCCCAGGATGTTCTTGGTCATAGTGCTGGAGATCAGAGGTTTGTTTCGGCCGTAGGGTTTCCTCATCAGCAGAGACTCGGTGGGCGGTTCGGTGGCCAGAGCCAGAGATGCAAATGTGTCCATGATCAAGTTCACCCATAACATCTGCACTGCTTTCAGAGGAGAATCCTGAAGGACCATTAATGAAACAAGACTGAGAAAGATTTCACTACAGATCATCGCAATTTGGCATTAAAGAACCACCGGACAGCATATTACAATGTAACTTGATGACATTCTACAATATCCCCACTGCTAAATGGTTAATATTAGGATATGTTTAAAGTATTTTAGGCACGTAAGATGTTTATATATACTTCAGAAGACTACAATATTAAAAATAATGCCCTGGAATACAGTTTTGGTCTCACTTGTTCGGAACAGTTACATTTATACTGTTCTTTAGAACCCTCGTGTCCATTTTTTAGTGCTGGAATTATTATAAAATGTACAACTTTAATAAAAACTTTAAGCTCTCCCTGATGATCCAGAAGGAAACACTATGCATTTAAGGGGGCTAAAACTTTTGCAATTGGAAGATCAAGGTAAACTGCACTTCATTTTCCTCTTGTTTTTTTACTGAAGATTACAAATGGAGGATTTTCTAAAGGATATTTCCAACAAAAGGCCTTTGAACAATTCTCACGAAGCAAAAAAACACTTAGAAAAATCATCAGACACCCAGTTCACGAGTATACACTTACATCTAGTGCTTAATTTGGGAATTGCGAGGTCCGGGAACAAATGGGGTCACGGATCCGGCATGTTGACTGAGGTTGAGCGTGGGGGGTTGATGTTGCGGACAAATGTGAAGAGCGGAGGGTTTTTCTTAGACGAAAGTGAAGAAGGTTGGGGAGTCGCGGCAGAAAGTGAACAGTGGACAGCATTTTCGGCATGCTGTCCAGGGAGAGGGCTCTGAGAAAAAGGCACCCCAACTCATGTAACTCACCTTGTTGGAAAAGAGAGAGACGTTGGGGTCTGAGTGAAATGTCTAGCCCAGCCCCGGAATGCTCTCCCTAGCTAGATATTGTTTAAGAGGTGAGGTGTTGGGACGGAAGAGGGAGGCTAAAGTCATGAGATAACGAAAGTAGGACGAGCTTGGTATTGGGGTTTGGTCTAATGCTGGTTGGATAATAGAATGATTATCAATTTATTCATTCATTCATTTTCTTGTCGGCTTGGTCCCTTTATTAATCTGGGGTCGCCACAGCGGAATGAACTGCCAACTTATCCAGCAAGTTTTTACGCAGAGGATGCCCTTCCAGCCGCAACCCATCTCTGGGAAATGATTATCAATGATGTAATAGAATTGTTGAAACATCTGCGCGTGCTCCTCGAGAAATATATTTATGAAACATCACATAAAGTAGCATTCACAAACTTTTATTGGGTCATTTTAATAATGTCAGCTATTTGTTTGTTTTCTGAACTATATGGAGACATCTAAGTAAAATATCTTACTCAAGAAAGAACTAAATGAAAAAAAAATCATGGATTTATCTGATCAATCCTCTTAAATTCTGCAAGGGATTCACAAACTTTTACATGGCAATGTGTGTACATAATACCTATTTAATTCCTCAATTGCCAGCTATTAAAATTTGTGACCGACCATTTGAATATCATAACTAGCACAAGATATCTGTCATGATATCTATATTTTGTGGTGCGATGTATAGCACCACAATGTCTTGCGATAAACAATACTATTGCCATTTTAAGACCACTTTGACACAATAATAGCATCATAATGCAAGTACAGTCTTCAAAAAGAACAGATAATCTTTTATTCTTTATTTTATTCTCAAGAATATTCCATATTTTCACAATTTTAACCATATTTTAACAATTTAATAAATATTTATTAATTAAATAAATATTTTCAGTTGTCAGACACCCACATACGAATATACTATAGTCATTTATAGTAAATACTACAGTGTTTTTGAACCATACTGACACTGACACCTAAAAATAAAGAGAGAGTGTTGCGCAATCAGCTATAATGTTGCTAGAAGTGTTTTTTATGTATGGATGATATATATATTTCATCACCAAAAGTGATTAAGGTCATGTCCACGTGTTGTGCGATAAATTCATATATTGATTAGTGTGACAGGCCTGTCGTTATGTCATATAATATTGATAAGACGTCCCTGAAATGAAGACCTCTGCTCATCTCCAGCACTCGTTTCAGTCTCTGCACACAGTCTAGCCTGTTTCTCTTAGAGCTGCTGCATCATTTATTAGGTTAGCGATCCTCTAGGAAATTAAACAATGCTATTTTAGATCATAGGGATGAAGTCTTTGGCCTTGGCCTAGTAATCTAATAAGGATTCTTCGCTCGTGTCTCTGCATAGTCTAATTTGGGTCTCATAGTAGGTCAGATAGCTGGTCTTGGATGTGTGCAGACAGTGGCGTAAATTTAGCAGCTTTTCTCATTTCTTAAAGAAAATGTGAGTAGTTAAGACTTAAAATGATCACCAATAGAACACCAAGGTTAATTGTTAAGTGAACTATTCCTTAAAGCTGAGTTTAAGCAGTAATAATAGTGTTTATTGAGGTGCAGACCTGAGTAATGCAGGCTCCGGTGAAGGCCACGATCACCGCCACCACATTGACGGTCAGCTGGAACTGAAGGAACTTGGAGATGGAGTCGTAAACGTTTCTTCCCCACATCACAGCCTTCACAATGCTGGAGAAGTTGTCGTCTGTGAGGATGATGTCAGACGCTTCTTTGGCCACATCTGTCCCTGCGATTCCCTGTGCAGACACACACAGCCTGTCAGCCACATCGCTCTGATGCCTCATCCACAGAAACACATGTATTCTGTCTCCAGTATTACTATGAACAGCACACAGTTTAGGGCTGCAAGATATTGGAGTAATTGGACATTGCAATAGACTTTATTTTGATGGTCCGTTTGTTAAATTTAAGTTACATTGCATCTACATGTCAACTAACTCTCATTAGATTATCAGTAATCTGTTAGGTTGGGTTAGGGTTAGTGTAAGTTGATATGTACTTGCAAAGTTTCTTATAGTCAGTTGAATGTCTGTTGAAGGAGCAGAATCAGCAGATATTAAGCAGACAGTCTACTAATACTCAAATGGACCATCAAAATAAAGTGTTACCAGCTTTTCATTCATTCATAAATAAATAAATAAATAAATAAATAAATAAATAAATAAATAAATATATATATATATATATATATATATATATATATATATATATATATATATATATATATATTTTTTTTTTTTTTTTTTTTTTTCCCAAATAGCATATATTTTATATATATATATATATATATATATATATATATATATATATATATATATATATATATATATATATATATATATATATATATATATATTTTTTTTCCAAATAGCAGTTTTCAGTCATCTGGTAAACTTGTATATATGTTTGTGTGTGTGTGTGTGTGTGTGTGTGTGTGTGTGTGTGTGTGTATGTATATATATATATATATATATATATATATATATATATATATATATATATATATATATATATATATATATATATATATATATATATATATATATATATATATATATATATATATATATACATATACACACACACACACACACACACACACACACACACAAACATATATACAAGTTTACCAGATGACTGAAAACTGCTATTTGAAAAAAAGTTAATATATTAGATTTGGATAATTCTGTGGGAAAGTTAATAATGCATAACATGTAAGAAACAAAAAAGCGTGATTTATGGTTTTCAGGACTGTCAAAATGTATTCAGGTACAGAATTTGAGTACAAATGTAAAATAACACTGCTAAAATAATCCAATAATATTATTCTATTGAAGTTACAAAGGGTAAAATGTGTGTGCCTGAATATGTTGAACTCTGTCAGGCCTTAGAAACATGTGCAGCTGGAAACCATATACTCCATTTTACAGCTACACTAAAATAAAGAATACATTTTCTAGGAACATATGTTCTTGAACTGTTTAATATCCCTGGTGAAATATTTGGAAAAGTAAAAACATTTCAAAGGAGGTCTAATAATGATTATTATATTACATCTTAAGATCATGTCAAGGTCATATTTTTAACCCAGCATAAATAAAGGCAAGCATTTTTTTTTTACTTTTGCTGTGATTAGAATATTATTTTAACAAGATAAAGATGTTTCAAAAATGTTGATAGAAGAACATTTGGTAAAGTGTTAATAGGAGAGCACAGAATATCATTTTTGTGACACTATAACAATGATTCATATTTTTACAGTACTGTGACGAGTGGGTTTAGGGTTGGGGGTAGAAATTAATAAAATACAATTAATGGGAAATTTAATAAATAATATAAATAGATCTCGTTAACTTCCGTCCGCAACCGTATCTGATCTTGCAACAACTCATTTTCTTTCAAGATCATAAGACTGTTTATTAAGTAAAACAGTCATAAAAGAAATATAAAACGTAATAAAGAGGATCCAACAAATGAAATGCAAACTATTTCAGAGGAATGATTCCAACAACATTTTCTCAATATTACGAGAACCTTTTACTAATGTTTTCTCTTAACATGATAACAACATATCAAATCATAATAATATGTTAAGAACGTTTTATAAATACTTTATCTGAAAATGACTTTATTTAGAGAACATTTAGAGTATCTAATGATGTCAAAAACGTGTGATTGTGTGAGTCTGTAGTCCTGTTATACATTGAGTTGTGAAGACGGAAATGTCCCCACGAATATAGCAAGACCAGTACATTTTAACATTTTTGGAACAATGCTTTTTTTGTATCCATGAAGAAAAGGGCTCATAAGTCAGACAGAATAAAGTATTGTGAAGGTGTAAAAGTGCTGATTATTTGCTGTGAGGGTTGAGTTTAGACGGAGACAAGAGAATAGGCAGTCTGTACAGTACAAACAACTTTATATCCAGTGGAAGAAACAACATGTGTGTTTAAAGACTAGCCCGATGGCCTGTTCTCCCATCAGACCCGCTGACGGTAAAACCACAGTAAACAAGTGTCTGTGATGAGCAGAAACACAAGAATGCACTGCCTAGAAAAGACTTACGGGAACAAAAATGGCGGCTGACACAAGCTGTTTTTGTCAAAAGGGTGCATGAACAGCTAGTGTTTCCTACCAGTTTCTATTACAGCGTAGATGTTGTAATATAATAAAAAAATATATAATCAGTTAAAAAGACTTAAGCCTACATTAAGAAAGCCGTTTACACGCACGTGCCACCAGGATCAGCAGGCGAGCGCTGAAACTCCATTGAAAATACTGGAGTGAAATAAATGCTCATATTTTAAAGACATGCAGCAGAACAATAACGCAGTGGCTCTGAGACCCACTTCATATTGATATCAATCAGGCAGTGAAGATCACTGATTATTAAAGAAAACAGACCTTGAGCGTGGCCATTTCTTCACTAAAAGTGCTTGAACTGGGTCACTGAAAATTAAAAGTCATTCTGCATATGCCATGCTGACATGTCTATAGACCCTTTTTTACAGTCTATGCTTTAGACACACAGTTGCAGAGAGTGTGTGCTGCCACTAGGGGGCGCTCTGATTCTGTGTTTGCCTGAATGTGTGTGTGTGTTGTGAAATGAGGACAGTCTGTGCTCTAGAAGAACAGGCCTCAGAGGATGCAGATTGAGCACATTTCCAGCAGGTCTC